>NC_057809.1:79118410-79354072 GCF_018294505.1 Triticum aestivum
AAAATAAAAGAAAATAAGTTTCTCATGTGATATGTGGTCTAGTTGTTGGGAAAATTTGCAAATGTGAATTTTGACTTTATTTGCAAAATCTCTCTGAAATTTGTAAAAATGGGCATAACTTTTGCATACTAACTCGGATGAAAAAGTTTTTTATATGAAAAATCATCTACTCGAAAAGTTACATCCAAATTTAACTGGGGAAACCCCGTTAAACATTTTCAAAATCCTCAAAAACCTAATAGAAAAAAGTTACGGGGCTTCTAAGATCTAGAGTGGAAAAAATTGAAAAATATTCAAACAGTGGGCAAACTGTGGTCAAACAATGGTCAAACTAATTATTCTAGAATATTAGTGTTACTAAATAATTATTTTAGTTATTTCAATTTTGGTCAAATCTGGTCAAACTGTGGTCAAACTGTGGTCAAACAATGGTCAAACTCATTATTCAAGAAATATTAGTGTTACTAAATAATTATTGTTTTTTAAAACAATAGTTTCAAACTCAAACAGTGAAATGTGTCACTTCATGCTCAAGAAAAATTCCTGAAGGTTAATAGGATTGACATCTTACTATTGTCAGGAAAACAACAAGTGCAGACTTGGAGCGAGGGAGAATAGAACCCGGAAGTTAAGCGTGCTCAGGCTGGGGGAGTGGGAGGATGGGTGACCGTTCGGGAAGTTAGATGATTTGGAATGATGAGGGGTGATTAGAGGATAAATTGAGAAGTGATGAGGGGTGGTGATTACAGACTAGAGGTTAAAATAATTCAGAAGTTTGAAAATAAAAAAATTTCAAAAAAAAATTTCAAAAAAAATCATAAAATTTCCTTTAGTCCCGGTTGGTGTTACCAACCGGGACTAAAGGTGGAGCTCCATGTGGCCGCGCCCTTTAGTCCCGGTTCTGGATTGAACCGAGACTAAAGGGTCAGGGCATTAGTACCGACACTTTAGTCCCGGTTCAGGAACCGGGACTAAAGGCCCTTACGAACCGGGACTATAGGCCCTTTTTCTACCAGTGATAAATCCCAAGTGACTCAAAGAATAGAGCTATGCTCCTCGGCAACGGCGCCAGAAAATAGTCTTGATAACCCACAAGTATAGGGGATCGCAACAGTTTTCGAGGGTACAGTATTCAACCCAAATTTATTGATTCGACACAAGGGGAGCCAAAGAATATTCTCAAGTATTAGCAGCTGAGTTGTCAATTCAACCACACCTGGAAACTTAATATCTGCAGCAAACTATTTAGTAGCGAAGTAATATGATAGTAGTGGTAATGGTAGCAAAAGTAATATATTTGGGTTTTATAGTGATTGTGAAAATAGCAGCGAAGAGTAAATAAGCGAAGTACAATATATGGAAAGCTCATAGGCAATGGATCGGTGATGGAGAATTATGCCGGATGCGATTATTCATGAAACAGTTATAACATAGGGTGACACAGAACTATCTCTAATTCATTAATGTAATGTAGGCATGTAT
The DNA here is from genome assembly GCF_018294505.1 of Triticum aestivum. NCBI lineage: Eukaryota > Viridiplantae > Streptophyta > Magnoliopsida > Poales > Poaceae > Triticum > Triticum aestivum. The sequence continues at coordinate 79,119,893 of NC_057809.1, forward strand.
TCCGAATATAGTCATACGTGCTTATGGAAAAGAACTTGCATGACATCTTTTGTCCTACCCTCCCGTGGCAGCGGGGTCCTATTGGAAACTAAGGGATATAAAGGCCTCCTTTTAATAGAGTACCGGACCAAAGCATTAACACATAGTGAATACATGAACTCCTCCAACTACGGTCATCACCGGGAGTGGTCCCGTTTATTGTCACTTCGGGGTTGTCGGATCATAACACATAGTAGGTGACTATAGACTTGCAAGATAGGATCAAGAACTCACATATATTCATGAAAACATAATAGGTTCAGATCTGAAATCATGGCACTCGGGCCCTAGTGGCAAGCATTAAGGATAGCAAAGTCATAGCAACATCAATCTCAGAACATAGTGGATGCTAGGGATCAAACCCTAACAAAACTAACTCGATTACATGATAAATCTCATCCAACCCATCACCGTCCAGCAAGCCTACGATGGAATTACTCACGCACGGCGGTGAGCATCATGAAATTGGTGATGGAGGAAGGTCGATGATGACGATGGCGATGGATTGCCCTCTCTGGAGCCCCGAACGGACTCTAGACCGGCCCTCCCGAGAGAGTTTAGGGCTTGGCGGCGGCTCCGTATCGTAAAACACGATGAATCCTTCTCTTTGATTTTTTTTCTCCCCAAATGTGAATATATGGAGTCAAGGTGGACGTCGGTGTAGCGTCAGGGGGCCCACGAGGCTGGGGGCGCGCCTAGGGGGTAGGGGGCGCCCCCACCCTCATGGACAGGGTGTGGGCCCCCTGACGTGGATCTTTCTTCTAGTATTTTTATATATTCCAAAATAATTCTCTGTTGATTTTCAGGTCATTCCGAGAACTTTTATTTCTGCACAAAAATAACACCATGGCAATTCTGCTGAAAACAGCGTCAGTCCGGGTTAGTTCCATTCAAATCATGCAAGTTAGAGTCCAAAACAAGGGCAAAAGTGTTTGGAAAAGTAGATACGATGGAGACGTATCAGTCCCTCAGGCTATTGATCTAGTTGAGGCTGAAGGAGAGTTCCATTACCACGATAGTGTGGCGACGGTGATGATGAAGTTACCGGCGCAGGGCTTCGCCTAAGCACAACGACAATATGACCGAGGTGTGTAACTGTGGAGGGGGGGCACCACACACGGCTAAGACAAATCTTGGAGTGCCTTTGGGGTTCCCACCTGCCCACGTATATAAAGGAGGGGGGAAGAGGAGGCCGGCCTAGGAGGGGTGCGCATATAGGGGGAGTCCAACTAGGATTCCCCATCGTAGTTGGAGTCCCCTTCCTTTTCCAAGAGGGGGAAAGAGTGAAGGAGTAGGAGAAGGAGAAGGAAAGAGAAGGGGTGCCGCCCCCTCCCTAGTCCAATTCGGACTTGCCATGAGGGGTGGGCGGCCACCCCTTGGCCCTTCTCTCCTTTCCCGTATGGCCCATTAAGGACCACTACTTCCCCCGGCGAATTTTCGTAACTCTTCGTTACTCCAAAAAATACCCGGATCACTCAAAACCTTTCCGATGTCCGGATATAGCCTTCCAATATATTGATCTTTACGTCTCGACCATTTCGAGACTCCTCATCATGTCTGTGATCTCATCTGGGACTAAGAACAACCTTCGATACATCAAATCACATAACTCATAATACAAATCGTAATCGAACGTTAAGCGTGCGGACCCTAAGGATTCGAGAACTATGTAGACATGACCAAGACTCATCTCCGGTCAATAACCAATAGCGGAACCTAGATGCTCATATTGGCTCCTACATATTCTACGAAGATCTTTATCGGTCAAACCGCATAACAACATACGTTGTTCCCTTTGTCATCGGTATGTTACTTGCCCGAGATTCGATCATCGGTATCATCATACATAGTTCAATCTCGTTACTGGCAAGTCTCTTTACTCGTTTCATAATGCAACATCCCACAACTAACTCATTCGTTACATTGATTGCAAGGCTTATAGTGATGTGCATTAGCGAGAGGGCCCAAAGATACCTCTCCGACAATCGGAGTGACAAATCCTAATTTCGATCTATGCCAACTCAACAAACACCATCGGAGACACTTGTAGAGCATCTTTATAATCACCCAGTTACGTTGTGACGTTTGATAGCACACTAAGTGTTCCTCCGGTATTCGGGAGTTGCATAATCTCATAGTCATAGTAACATGTATAAGTTATGGAGAAACCAATAGCAACAAACTAAACGATCAAAGTGATAAGCTAATGGATGGGTCTTGTCCATCACATCATTCTCTAATGATGTGATCCTGTTCATCAAATCACAACACATGTCTATGGTCAGGAAACTTAACCATCTTTGATTAATGAGCTAGTCAAGTAGAGGCATACTAGGGACACTCTGTTTGTCTATGTATTCACACATGTACTAAGTTTCCGGTTAATACAATTCTAGAATGAATAATAAACATTTATCATGATATAAGGAAATATAAATAACAACTTTATTATTGCCTCTAAGGCATATTTCCTTCAGTCTCCAATTTGCACCGGAGTCAATAATCTAGTTCACATCGCCATGTGATTTAACAGCAATAGTTCACATCTTTATGTGATTAGTTCACATATCCATGTGACTAATATCCAAAGGGTTTACTAGAGTCAATAATCTGGTTCACATCACTATGTGATTAACACCCAAAGAGTGATCATGTTTTGCTTGTGAGAGAAGTTTAGTCAAGGGGTCTACCACATTCAGAGCCGTATGTATTTTGCAAATTTTCTATGTCTTCAATGCTCTGCACGCAGCTACTCTAGCTAATCGCTCTCACTTTCAATATGTATCTAGATCGAGACTTAGAGTCATCCAGATCAGTGTCAAAGCTTGCATCGACGTAACTCCTTACGACGAGCTCTTTGTCACCTCCATAACCGAGAAACATTTCCTTATTCCACTAAGGATAATTTTGACCGTTGTTCAGTGATCCACTCCTGGATCACTATTGTACCCTTTTGCCAAACTCATGGTGAGGTACACAATAGGTCTAGTACACAGCATATCATACTTTATAGAACCTATGGCTAAGGCATAGGGAATGACTTTTCATTCTATTTCTATTTTCTGCCGTGGTCGGGTTTCGAGTCTTTACTCAACTTCACACCTTGCAACACAGGCAAGAACAACTTCTTTGACTGTTCCATTTTGAACTACTTCAAAAACTTGTCAAGGTATGTACTCGTTGAAAAAAATTATCAAGCGTCTTGTTCTATCTCTATAGATCTTGATGCTCAATATGTAAGCAGCTTCACCAAGGTCTTTCTTTGAAAAACTCCTTTCAAACACTCCTTTATGCTTTCCTGAAAATTCTACATTATTTCCGATCAACAATATGTCATTCACATATACTTATCAGAAATGTTGTAGTGCTCCCACTCACTTTCTTGTAAATAAAGGCTTCACCACAAGTCTGTATAAAACTATATGCTTTGATAAACTCATCAAAGTGTATATTCCAACTCCGAGATGTTTGCGCCAGTCCATAGATGGATCGCTAGAGATTGCACACTTTGTTAGCACCTTTAGGATTGACAAACCTTTCTTGTTGTATCATATACAACTCTTCTTTAAGAAATCCATTAAGGAATGCAGTTTTCACATCCATTTGCCAGATTTCATGAAATGTGGCAATTGCTAACATGATTCGGGCAGACTTAAGCATCGCTACGAGTGAGAAAATCTCATTGTAGTCAACACCTTGAACTTGTTGAAAACTTTTTTTGACAATTCGAGCTTTGTAGATAGTAACACTACTATCAGCGCCCGTCTTCCTCTTGAAGATCCATTTATTCTCAATGGCTTGCCGATCAACAGTCAAGTCCACCAAATTCCACACTTTGTTCTCATACATGGATTCTATCTCAGATTTCATGGCCTCAAGCCATTTTGCGGAATCTGGGCTCATCATTGCTTCCTCAGAGTTCATAGGTTCGTCATGCTCAAGTAACATGACCTCCAGAATAGGATTACCGTACTACTCTGGTGCAGATCTTACTCGGGTTGACCTACGAGGTTCGGTAGTAACTCGATCAGAAGTTTTCATGATCATCATCATTAGCTTCCTCACTAATTGGTGTAGGAATCACTGGAACTGATTTCTGTGATGAACTACTTTCCAATAAGGGAGCGGGTACAATTACCTCATCAAGTTTTATTTTCCTCCCACTCACTTCTTTCGAGAGAAACTCCTTCTCTAGAAAGGATCCACTCTTAGCAACAAAGGTCTTGCCTTCGGATCTATGACAGAAGGTGTACCCAACAGTTTCTTTTGGGTATCCTATGAAGACGCACTTCTCCAATTTGGGTTTGAGCTTATCAGGTTGAAACTTTTTCGCATAAGCATCGCAACCCCAAACTTTAAGAAATGGCAGCTTAGGTTTCTGCTAAACTACGGTTCATACAGTGTCGTCTCAACGGATTTTTAGACGGTGCCCTATTTAACGTGAATGCAGATGTCTCTAATGCATAACCCCAAAACGATAGTGGTAATTCGTAAGAGACATCATAGGTTGCACCATATCTAATAAAGTACGGTTATGACGTTCGAACACACCATTACATTGTGGTGTTCCAGGTGGCGTGAGTTGTGAAACTATTCCACATTGTTTCAAATGATGACCAAACTCGTAACTCAAATATTTGTTTCCGCGATCAGATCGTAGAAACTTTATTTTTCTTGTTACGATGATTTTCCACTTCACTCTAAAATTCTTTGAACTTTTCAATTGTTTCAAACTTATGTTTCATCAAGTATATATACCCATATCTGCTCAAATCATCTGTGAAGGTCAGAAAATAACGATACCTGTTGCGAGCCTTAATACTTATTGGACTGCACACATCAGTGTGTATTATTTCCAGCAAGTCCGTTGCTCGCTCCATTGTTCCGAAGAACAGAGTCTTGGTCATCTTGCCCATGAGGCATGGTTCGCAAGCATCAAGTGATTCCAAAAGTCCATCAGCAAGGAGTTTCTTCATGCGCTTTACACCAATATGACCTAAACGGCAGTGCCACATATAAGTTGCACTATCATTATTAACTTTGCATCTTTTGGCTTCAATATTATGAATATGTGTATTACTACGATCGAATTCAATAAACCATTTATATTGAGTGTATGACCATAGAAGGTTTTATTCATGTAAATGGAACCACAATTATTCTTTGACTTAAATGAATAGCTGTATTGCAATAAACATGATCCAATCATATTTATGCTCAATGCAAATATCAAATAACATTTATTTTAGGTTCAACACTAATCCCGAAGGTAAAGGGAGTGTGTGATGGTGATCTTATCAACCTTGGAATCACTTCCAACTCACATCATCACCTCGCCCTTAACTAGTCTCTGTTTATTTTGCAACTCCCATTTTGAGTTACTACTCTTAGCAACTGAACCAGTATCAAATACTGAGGGGTTGCTATAAACACTAGTAAAGTACACGTCAATAACATGTATATCAAATATACCTTTGTTCACTTTGCCATCCTTCTTATCCGCCAAGTATCTAGGGCAGTTCCACTTCCAGTGACCATTTCCTTTGAAGTAGAAGCACTCAGTTTCAGGCTTGGGTCTAGCTTTGGGCTTCATCATGGGAGTGGCAACTTGCTTGCCATTCTTCTTGAAGTTCCCTTTCTTTCCCTTGCCCTTTTACTTGAAACTAGTGGTCTTGTCAACCATCAATACTTGATGCTTTTCTTGATTTCTACCTTCGCTGATCTTAGCATCGCGAAGATCTCGGGAATCATTTTCGTCATCCCTTACATATTATAGTTCATCACGAAGTTCAAGTAACTTGGCGATAGTGACTAGAGAACTCTGTCAATCACTATCTTATCTGGAAGATTAACTCCCAGTTGATTCAAGCGATTGTAGTACTCAGACATTTTGAGCACATGCTCACTGGTTGAGCTATTCTCCTCCATCTTGTAGGCAAAGTACTTGTTAGAGGTCTCATACCTCTTAACACAAGCATGAGTCTGAAATACCAATTCCAGCTCTTGGAACATCTCATATGCTTCGTGGCGTTCAAAACGTTTTTGAAGTCCCGGTTCTAAGACGTTAAAGTATGGCGCACTAAACTATCAAGTAGTCATCATACAGAGCTTGTAAAACGTTCATAACGTCTGCATCTGCTCCTGCAAAAGGTTCGTCACCTAGTAGTGCATCAAGGACATAATTCTTCTGTGCAACAATGAGGATAATCCTCAGATCACGGATCCAGACTGCATAATTGTTATTATTATCTTTCAACTTATTTTTCTCTAGGAACATATCAAAAATAAATGGGGAGCTAGAACATGAGCTATATATTGATCTACAACATAATTTGCAAATACTATCAGGACTAAGTTCATGATAAATTAATGTTTAATTAATCATATTACATAAGAACTCCCACTTATATAGACATCCCTCTAGTCATCTAAATGATCACGTGATCCATATCAACTAAACCATGTCCGATCATCACGTGAGATGGAGTAGTTTTCAATGGTGAACATCACTATGTTGTTCATATCTACTATATGATTCACGTTCGACCTTTCGGTCTCAGTGTTCTGAGGCCATATCTGCATATGCTAGGCTGGTCAAGTTTAACCTGAGTATTCCGTGTGTGCAAAACTGGCTTGCACCCGTTGTATGTGAAGGTAGAGCTTATCACACCCGATCATCACGTGGTGTCTCGGCACGACGAACTGTCGCAACGGTGCATACTCAGGAAGAACACTTATACCTTGAAATTTAGTGAGGGATCATCTTCTAATGCTACTGCCGTACTAAGCAAAATAAGATGCATAAAAGATAAACATCACATGCAATCAAAATATGTGACATGATATGGCCATCATCATCTTGTGCCTTTGATCTCCATCTCCAAAGTACCGTTATGATCTCCATCGTCACCAGCATGACACCATGATCTCCATCATCTTGATCTCTATCAACATGTCATCACATGGTCGTCTCACATACTATTGCTTTTGCAACTATTGCTATCGCATAGCGATAAAGTAAAGCAATTAGATGGCGCTTGCATCTTATCCAATAAAGAGACAACCATAAGGCTCTTGCCAATTGTCGATAACTTTAACAAAACATGATCATCTCACACAATAATTTATATCTCATCACGACTTGACCATATCACATCACAACATGCCCTGCAAAAACAAGTTAGACGTCCTCTACTTTGTTGTTGCAAGTTTTACGTTGCTGCTATGGGCTTAGCAAGAACCGTTCTTACCTACGCATCAAAAACCACAATGCGGTATAGTGATTGCTTTTTGATCTTCATAAAGCACCCTGTTCACTGAATCCGATTCAACTAAAGTTGGAGAAACTAACACCCGCCAGCCACCTGTGTGCAAAGCACGTCGGTAGAACCAGTCTCATGAACACGGACATGTAATGTCGGTCCGGGCCGCTTCATGCAACAATACCGCCGAATCAAGAAACAACTAGTGACGACAAGCAATATGTATATACCCACGCCCACAACTCCTTTGTGTTCTAGTCGTGCATATAACATCTATGCATAGACCTGGCTCTGATGCCACTATTGGGGAACGCAGTATTTCAAAAATTTACCTACAATCACGCAAGATCTATCTAGGAGATGTATAGCAACGAGAGGGGAGAGTGTGTCTACATACCCTCATAGACCAAAAGCGAAAGCATTTAGTAACGCGGTTGATGTAGTCGAATGTCTTCGTGATCTAACCGATCCAAGTACCGAACATACAGCACCTCCGCATTCAGCACACGTTCATCTCGATGACGTCCCTCGAGCTCTTGATCCAGTTGAGGCCGAAGGAGAGTTCCGTCAGCATGACGGCGTGGTGACGGTGATGATGAAGTTGCCGGTGCAGGGCTTTGCCTAAGCACTACGATGATATGACCGAGGTGTGTAACTGTGGAGGGGGGCACCGCACACGGCTAAGACAAATCTTGTAGTGCCTTTGGGGTGCCCCCATGCCCACGTATATAAAGGAGGGGGGAAGAGGAGGCTGGCCTAGGAGGGGCGCGCCTATAGGGGGACTCCATCTAGGATTCTCAATCCTAGTTGGAGTCCCCTTCCTTTTCCAAGAGGGGAGAGAGGGAAGGAGTAGGAGAGGGAGAACGAAAGAGAGGGGGAGCCGCCCCTCCCTAGTCCAATTCGGACTTGCCATGGGAGGGGCGCGGCCACCCCTTGAGGCCCTTCTCTCCTTTCCTGTATGGCCCATTAAGGCCCACTACTTCCCCCGGCGAATTCCTGTAACTCTCCAGTACTCCGAAACATACCCGAATCACTCGGAACCTTTCCGATATCTGAATATAGTCTTCCAATATATCGATCTTTACATCTTGACCATTTCGAGACTCCTCATCATGTCTGTGATCTCATCCTTGACTCTGAACAACCTTTGATACATCAAATCACATAACTCATAATACAAATTGTCATCAAACGTTAAGCGTGCGGACCCTACGGGTTCGAGAACTATGTAGACATGACCGAGACACATCTCCGGTCAATAACCAATAGCGGAACCTCGATGCTCATATTGGCTCCTACATATTCTCATAGTCATAGGAACATGTATAAGTTATGGAGAAAACAATAGCAATAAACTAAACGATCAAAGTGCTAAGCTAACGGATGGGTCTTGTCCATCACATCATTCTCTAATGATGTGATCCTGTTCATCAAATCAGAACACATGTCTATGGTCAGGAAACTTAACCATCTTTGATTAACGAGCTAGTCAAGTAGAGGCATACTAGGGGCACTGTTTGTCTATGTATTCACACATGTTCTAAGTTTCCGGTTAATACAATTCTAGCATGAATAATAAACATTAATCATGATATAAGGAAATATAAATAACAACTTTATTATTGCCTCTAGGGCATATTTTCTTCATGTGTATAGGGGTTACAAGAATTGAATTACCTCCAGATCGTATTGGCTAAACCCTAACTGTCTAGCCTATCCATCTTTCGATAGCCTCTACGGACTATATCCTCCGGTTTATATACACACCGGAGGGGCCTAGGGTTGTACAGAGTTGGCTTCCAGAGGAAGGAAACATTACACCCGGAGACCAAACTTGTTGTTCTACACACATAGGAGTCCCACCCAGACACGGGGATAATCTGCTGCTTCGTCTTCACGGCCCATCAGTCTGACCCATATCGAATAGACCGGACACCCGAGGACCTCCTAATCCAGGACTCCCTCACATAGCACAGAGCCTAGAGCCTGCCTCTACATCCTCCCTCCACCTCCTTCCTGACCTCCAATATGGTCGGAAATTCCAAGGGTGCCGCCACGACAGCGACCAAAGAGAAGGCGGCAAGCAAGAGGGGTTGTGGCTGTTGGGGAACTTAGTATTTCAAAATTTTGCCTACGATCACGCAAGATCTATCTAGTAGAAGTATAGCGAAGAGCGGGGAGAGTGTGTCCACGTACCCTCATAGACCAAAAGAGGAAGCGTTAAGTAACACGGTTGATATAGTCGAACGTCTTCGCCATCCAACCGATCAAGTACCGAACGCACGACACATCCGCGATCTGCACACGTTTAGCTCGGTGACTTCCCTCGAACTCTAGATCCAGCTGAGGCCGAGGGAGAGTTTCTTCAGCACGACGGCGTGTTGACATTGATGATAAAGTTACCAACACAGGGCTTCGCCTAAGCACTACGACAATATGACCGAGGTGGAAAACTGTGGAGGGGGCACCGCACACGGCTAAGAGATCAACTTGTGTGTCTATGGGGTGCCCCCTCCCCCATATATAAAGGAGTAGAAGAGGGTGTCGTGGTTCTAAGTCTGATAGTAGAATGGGGGTAGGAATGTAGAGGCAAGATCCTAGCTATGGAGGAGTTGTACACACGAGTTTTACGAGTTCAGGCCCTTCTCGGAGGAAGTAACAGCCCTACGTCTTGGAGCCCGGAGGCGGTCAACTGGATTATATGTGTGTGTGTTACAGGGGTGCGAACCCTTGTCCCTGAGGAGGGGGTGGCTTATATAGAGTTCGCCAGACCCCTCCCGCCCTCAGTTACAAAGGGTTTAAGGTACATAAAGATGGAGACGTTACTGGTAACGCCCGTAATAAGAGTACATAATAACCATTAAATCTATGACTTAAATCCCGACCGTTGCAGAGTGGAGTGGCTCTAGATCTTCTAGTAGTCGAGTGGTTGTTCGTACGGTCAAGTGTCTTCAAGACTGTCGAGTGGAACATGGCTTCAGGGTTGAGTGGATGATGATTTTTCTTCGACTGCTTCTGGTTCTTTTAGGGATGTCCTTAGGGAGGGTATCTTGAACAGATCCATGACCCTACCCTAGGTACATAGCTTCATCAGAGGGGGCCGGCTGGCCTCATCGGTTGCGCCCCAAGGGGGAATCCTACTCCTACTAGGAGTAGGTTCCCTCCTTTCCTAGTCCAACTAAGAGGGGAAGGAAAGGGAAGAGGGAGAGAAGGAAAGAGGGGCCGGCCCCCCTTCCCAATTCGGATTGGGCTTGGGGGGCGCGCCCCTCCACTTGGCCGCCTCCTCCTCTCTTCCACTAAAGCCCATGAAGGCCCATTAAACCCCCCCCCCCAGGGGGGTTCCGGTAACCCCCCGGTACTCCGGGAAATGCCCGAACTTATCTGAAACCTTTCTAGTGTCCAAACATAACCTTCCAATATATAAATCTTTATGTCTCGACCATTTCGAGACTCCTTGTCATGTACGTGATCTCATCCAGGACTCCGAACAACCTTCAGTACGTCAAATCACATAACTCACAATACATATCGTCATCGAACGTTAAGCGTGCGGACCCTACGGGTTCGAGAACTATGTAGACATGACCGAGACTCATCTCCGGTCAATAACCAATAGCGGAACCTAGATGCTCATATTGGTTCCTACATATTCTATGAAGATCTTTATCAGTCAAACCACATAACAACATACGTTGTTCCCTTTGTCATCGGTATGTTACTTTCCCGAGATTCGATCGTCGGTATCATCATACCTAGTTAAAACACATATTCACCTGCCGCTCCTAGCCGGTCAAGAAAGCCAACCCGAGTGACGAGAGGACGCATGTGATACAGATGTGCGGGGGCCTTGGAATCCAAATGAGGAACAAGAGTACCTTCCCAGTGATGATCCTTCCTAAGCCGGTCCGGGGCTGGCAGTCGACCTAGTTTTACTGTAAGGACCAGCCGACACCGGGCCAGTCGACTGGACTTCCCCCCTTTTCCCTGGCTCGAGTGGAGAAGCCCTCCTCCTTGAGGGTGATCCCAGAAGAGAAGGCGCAAGTCAAGGCGTTGTTCGAGCGGGTCGTCCAACTTGTCCGTGACGGGGTGACTAGGATGGACCTGCTGGAGGTCTTTCTCAGTCGATGCATCCAACCGCTCCAAGCCCATGACCATCCGATGTGGATGTACTCGGGTCTCGAGGACTCCACTCGGATCCACCCGGAGGACATTAGCGAAGACATGGTGGAGAATTGGCTGAGAGGAATCACCGGCAACAAAGATAATCCCTGGGGGTCTAGGAGGGTGATTCCATTCGACCATTCGCGCCAGCCGGAACAGGTGTGATTCTGCATTGTCAAGTATCTTCTCGATTCATTGTGTAGCACTTTGTTGATGGTCGACTGTATTTCTTTTGCTCGTTGTCCTTTCAGGCTCTCATTGATATGTACTCGATGCCCAATGGAGTGCAGGAGCAAGACGTCGAGGAAGGGGCGAGCGGGGGCGAGAGTGGCGAGTGGCACTCGGATGCAGAGGAGGACAAGGAGAGCGACGACTCGAGTGATGACGAAGAGGTCGATTCGCCTCCTCGCAGAGAGAGGAGATCCAAGCATGCTCACAACCCGGCGAGCACCCCGGTCCTGGCGACCGCGCCGACTGGGCAAACTTCGAAGTGCCCTCGGAGGTCTTCCCCAGCGCCAACTGAGAAAGCATCAAAGAAGCTCAAGGTTTTGCCGCCTCCTGCGCCAAAAGCATCGAAAGCCACCTCCTCTAAACCACCGAAGGCTTTGCCCAGAATCAAAGTGATCATCCCCACCATCTCCGGGTAATCATTTGATCTGTTCTTTTCGTCGACTCGAGCAACAGAACATAACCGACTGAGTGTGGACATTTGCAGTGCCGCTACATAGGGAACCTCTTCCTACCAATATCGAGACAGGGAGATGGAAGACGCGGTTACCTCCAACCCAGGTAAAAACTCTTATGATCTTGTTCTTGATTACTCGGTTAATTGAATTCTAGCGATTCACTTGGGGTCGACTGGTCTCTCTGCAGCTCCACCCAACATCATCGATCTTCCAGATGATGATGAAGATGTGGCCCCTAGGCCCAGAAAGAACAAAAAAGTAGCAGCTGGCAAGAGGTCTCAGCAGGGACCAATGACAACACCAACCGTCCGTCAATCTGAAAATGCAGGCGGGGCCTCTGCAACTTTCGTTGTACCCTTGTCGAGTGAGCGCCCTGCACCGTCGATTGTACCGGTGTTTCCTTCAGTCGTCCAATCTCACGCTCCGGAGCTCCAAGCTGCCGCACCTGGGTCGTCTGCTCCCTTCTTCACCAACTACCATGTTCCGAAAAACCAGTCGGACACGGCTGCGGAAGCCATCCATCAGGCTAACGTGATGATGGAGCGGATGAATACGGTGCACAAGAATAGTTGTCGGTGTCAAAACCGGCGGATCTCGGGTAGGGGGTCCCGAACTTTGCGTCTAGGCCGGATGGTAATAGGAGGCAGGGGACACAATGTTTTACCCAGGTTCGGGCCCTCTTGATGGAGGTAAAACCCTATGTCCTGCTTGATTAATATTGATGATATGGGTAGTACAAGAGTAGATCTACCACGAGATCAGAGAGGCTAAACCCTAGAAGCTAGCCTATGGTATGATTGTCTGTTGTCCTACGGACTAAAACCCTCCGGTTTATATAGACACCGGAGAGGGTTAGGGTTACACAAGATCGGTTACAAAGGAGGAGATATCCATATCCGTATTTCCTATCTTGCCTTCCACGCCAAGTAGAGTCCTATCCGGACACGAGACAAAGTCTTCAATCTTGTATCTTCATAGTCTGTCTGTCCGGCCAAAGGATATAGTCCGGCTGTCCAGAGACCCCCTAATCCAGGACTCCCTCAGTAGCCCCTGAACCAGGCTTCAATGACGATGAGTCCGGCGCGCAGTATTGTCTTCGGCATTGCAAGGCGGGTTCCTCCTCTGAATACATCACAGAAGAATTTGAATACGAGGATAGTGTCCGACCCTGCAACATAAGTTCCACATACTTCCGTAGAGAGAATAATATTTTTGCAAATCTAATTTGCTGACTTGTTTTGACAGTATGACGTTATGTCATGGCCCGGTGATTATTCAAACCGTTTCCTTTAACTAACCCCGCACATAACGCGAGGCAGTTTTTCGACACGTCTTGTCAAAGCAGAGATCATGTCCCCTTATTACGGGATTCTCATCAATACGGGCGTGGGTAACCCAACCGCGCCATCGATTACGACGCTTGGGGGATGAGCGAGTTTTACCAGGCAAGTGGGGATGCTTAGTTTCGTCCGCCCATATAAAGGGATAAGGATTCACCTTTCTATCCACGCCTTCTTCCTCCTTTGCTCATCCGTTTTCGCACACTCGAGCTCTAGCGCCCAAGTCCGCACTTCCCACCTCAACCTTCTCCAACCATGTCCGGAGTGGGAGGCAGGTGGATGGTCTCCTCCGTCACGGATGGAGACATCAAGAAGTTGAGGAGAGTCGGATACCTGCACGACGACATCGTGCACCGGCTCCCAGATGAGGGGCAGCTCATCCCCACCCCCAGGCCCCATGAGAGGGTAGTGTTCCTCACCCATTTCCTCCGCGGACTGGGATTCCCACTCCACCCATTCGTCCGGGGCTCATGTTCTATTATGGCCTGGACTTCCACGATCTGGCCCCGAACTTCATCCTCAACATCTCAGCGTTTATCGTTGTGTGCGAGGCCTTCCTCCGCATCAAGCCCCACTTTGGCTTATGGTTGAAGACCTTCAATGTCAAGTCGAAGGTTGTGGGCGGCCGCCAGGCGGAGTGCGGAGGCGCCATGGTGGGCAAGATGCCCAACGTAACATGGCTCGAGGGCTCCTTTGTGGAAACCATAAAGGGGTGGCAATCATGGTGGTTCTACATCACCGAGCTGCGCAACCCTGCATGGGCAGCGGCCCCGAGTTCCGATCTGGCATCCCCACACGGCTCACCTCCTCGAAAGAGAAGGGCCTGTCCTGGGGTAGTTCGGGAGAGCTGACCGGACTCCAAACATGTATTCAAAACATGGTGAACAAGAAGCTCAAACTCGTCAACATGGTCCAAGTCATGCTCCACCGCCGGATCCGCTCGTGTCAACAACGGGAGTTCAACTTGTGGGGGTTTGACCCGGCGCAGCACCGAACTCTGAACAGGCTCTTCGACACAACTCACGAAGATGTCTGGAGGGTGCTGTTCAAAAGCACCGAGGTCCCCCCTCCCATTACTAAGAATCGCAGATTCAGCGCGAAGCGCCAAGCCATTGCGGTAAGCTGCTTTACCTTTCACAAGATACTTATTTTTTATAGACTGACTCCATGCGGGATCTAAACTCCCGTACCTTTGACAGGACTGGCAAGAGACGGCCGGATAGATCAACTATCCGGCTCCTTTGCCTGAAGGCCCAGCAGACGCTCTTCTGGCGAAGATGCTGACTCCAGCTCCTTATACGGTGCCGGAGAAGACCAAGAAGGCCAAGGGAACCCGAAAGAGTTCCCGATGCCAGGCGTCGTCGGACTCACTGTTCGATGACTCTGCGGCGCACTCCTCCCCCGAAGACGAGGAAGAGGAAGAAGATGCCCCCCCTCCGGCTGGGGAAGATAAGAAAAGGAAGGCCGCCCCAACTGGGGGGCCGAAGGGTCCAAGAAGGGAAGGACTCTCCTTCCAGACAGTTCCACCACTGCGGACGAAGGCGAAGACGAGTGGTTGCCCAGGGGCAAGCCCTTGGGGAGATCGTAAGTATTCGGATACCAGAGTAACTCATAGCATTCCTTTGTCGCACTGCTTTCCCTAACGCCGAACATAATTATGCAGGCCGCCACGAGCCAGTATCGATGTATCATCGGACGGCTCCCTGGGCTCGTCGGACATGGATAGCGATCCAGTACCAACCGCCACCTCCCCTCATCCTGCTGACGACGCCGAGGTGCTGTCTCAAGAGGCACCGGGTCGAGGGGAGATAGTCCTGGAGGCGCCTCAAGGCGACCTTCCGGACTCCGGGAGCCGAGGGGACGGGGCCCCTGAGAGCTCCGAGTTTGGCCCTCAGCCGAACACCGCGCCAGAACCTCCAGTGGTTCCGGGCTCGGGCAGGCGGCCTCCTTCTAAGAGGGGCAAGACGCCTGTGCCGGTGACCTCTGTCCATCCAGAGGCGCCGGACAATCTGCTGGAAGTGCTTCGCAGCGCTTCTATCAACGAGGAGCACCGCACTATCATGAGTGCGGTGATCCAGAAGGTTCAGTCCGCCAAGAGCGGATTGACTGAAGCATGTGCCAGCCTTCTAACAGGCTTTGAGGTAAGTGTTTTAAAATGTAGTAGAAATATTACCGCATAGACAGTAGCCCCTGATGCTTTGTTTGGTGTTCACAAAGAAAAGCCGAACAGAGGATCAAATAATATCGCAGGAGTCTAATATAAGTATGTCAATATGCATATGCAGGCTTCGCTGCTGGCGTCCGCCGCACTGACTGTGGAGGTGGCCGTACTGAAGCAGGACCTCGAGGGGTCCACGAAAGAGCTCGGCCTTGTCAAGAGGCAGCTCGAGGAGAACAAGGGTAAGTAATACCCTGTCTATAGATATGTATGTATAAAAGAAGAAGCGATTGCAAAATGATAGGATCATCGTATATTCGCCAGGGGCCAGGATCGAGGTGGCGACCCTGAAGCAAGCGCTAACCAAGGCCGAAGATAACGCGACCAAGGAGCGCACCGAGCGAGAGAAGCACGAGGCTCGGGTGCGCGAGGTGCAGCAAGAGCTCCAGACTCTTGTGGCAAAGCACGAGGCGTTGGAGCTTGACTCAAAGACGCGGGAGTCTGAGCTTGCCGCGGCCCTCGAGAGCGTAAAAAGTGCCAAGGCCAAAGCCCAAAGGGCCCTCCAGGAGATCGACGCAATGAAGAAGATAGCGGCGGGTAAGGCTTTCTATATGCAAAGCAAGCATGTAAAAGTAAATTACCGATTACTTACCCGAATCTGGAGCTCTCCAGGAGCATTCGCAGATTTGCCCCGCAGCGTGTCCCATGCCGCACAATTTTACCAGGCCGAGGATGGAAGCTCAACGGATAAGCTGTTCTGGTCTCAGTATGCTGAGGCCGAACACCCGGTGCCAATGAGCGACCAGCTGAAGCAGATGGTCGAGCTACATAAGGCGGTCGATCAGGCCATGAAGGGCTTTATAGTCTGGCTGTGGCCTGGCGACGCCCTTTCAAACAGCTTCTTCGGCCTGGTGAGGCGGCTTGTGGATGCATGTCCGCGACTTGAGGTCGTCAAGCGATCTGTCTGCATTGAGGGTGCACGCCGGGCTTTCGCCCGTGTGAAATTGTAGTGGGTCAAGCTAGATGCCGTGAAGCTGATCAAGGAGGGGCCGCCGGAGGGCAAGGAGCACCGCCACCCCGAGATGTACTACGAGGGTGAGCTGCCGGGTGCCCGTCTCATAGCGGACGAGTGTTCAAAAGATGTAATACTTGAGTGAGACTTGCTCGTTTTATCTTGTATTTATGAAAACTTGTTTCATATGTGCTATGCAACACTTGTTTGAATTTAAAATATTACCTTCTATTTGGCAATTTTTCAATCTGAGAGATGGCTAGTCCTCAGCTTCTGCCCCCATGCCACGAGTGCTGGGGTATTCGGGGTAAACCTGAGCATTGTTGTTCCCATATTTGGGTCCTTCGAGGGAGGTGCTCAGCACAACGAACAAGGCAACCGGACTAATAATGCTTTATCACTCTCACTTAGCCATAGAATTCTATAATTTTAAATTTCGGCGATCCCCTAGTATTCAGAAGGCCGAATTCGGGGCGCGATACACGCCTTTAAGCCGGACAGGGCCGGCCCTATCGGATCACGGGTTCCGGCAGACCCTTAAGGTTCAAACACTGGGGTGCGCGCGGAGATTACGCCTTCTACCTCCCCATCTCGCAAAGATCTAGACTACTGAAAGAACTGCACAAGAGACACAAGGTTTATACTGGTTCGGGCCACCGTTGTGGTGTAATACCCTACTCCAGTGTGTGGTTGGTGGATTGCCTCCTGGGGCTGGTGATGATGAACAATACAAGGAAGAACAGCCTCGCGAGGGTCTGTTCTTGGCTGGGCGATGAACTGCTAGGAGGAGTTCAGTCACCCTTCTCTCTCTCTCTCTGATTTCGATCTAATGTCTCTTCCAGATGCCTCTACCCTGGGGGTGGCTAGTCCTATTTATAGGCAAAGGCCCTGGGCCTCTTCCCAAATATTGAGCGGGAAGGGCGCCAACAATTGGCCAATTCGAAGGGGAACATCTAGTACACTTATCCTGACTAAAGTTGGTCTTCGCCTGCCAAAGGCTCTATGGTGACGCCGTGCTGGGCTCCATGGTGACCTCCGTCTCGTAGTCCGCCTGGTCTTGGTCTCGTTGCACCGAAATGGCAACCTTTGCCTGATGCCTCGGTACTCCGCGGCTGCGCTTGCCCCCTTTGCACCGAAGAGGAAAGAAGGACGCTGCACGCGCTGGCGCCCTCCTGGCGCCCTGAGTCGTCATGGCTTGCGTCATGGGCACCTCGCGAGGTATCTTGCCCTGATCTCTCCGCCTCCTTGCGAGCCAGCCTGATGAGGCTGCGCCTGAGGATGCGCCGTGTCATCCACCCCGCAAGGCTTGGCCCCTCGCGAGGGTCTTGAGTCTTGCGTTGATGAAGATGGGCCATGCTGGGCCTCCTTTGAGCCACACCGCAGGCCGCAGGCAGGCAAGTCTGGGGACCCCCATTCCCAGAACGCCGACAGTAGCCCCCGGGCCCAAGGCGCGCCCGGACTTGGCCGTGCTGAGAGGCGAAAGGGCAAGGGCGAAGCGCCGCGGGCCCTAATAGCCTGCGGCCTTGGGCGCCGCGTGGCGGTTGATTGGACGCAAGTGCTTCAGCAACCGCGCAGGTTGATAAAGGAGCAGCATCTGTCCAGACTTTGCCTTTTGCTTTCTCCGGTTGCTGCTTAGATCCCCTTTCTTGCGCCTCCCCTTTCTTCCTCCAAATTTCCAGATCTACTCCGGCTGCATGACCTAAGAAGCCATGGCGCCTCGTCAGTCTCCGGCCGAAGCTTGGTACTCGCCCGCTCTGGACTTGCCGAGCGTGTCCGAGGTGGGCCTTGCCCGGCTGCGTCGGATGGCGGCGGCGTAGGGCATCGACGGGGCGCGGGTGTTCAAGGCCGGCTCCGCCACCCCTGAGGGCCGAGGGAGCACCTTTTATCCTCTCTTTGTAAGCTCCATTGCCGCGGGCCTGGTGCCTCCCTTCTCCGAGTTTTTCTTCTCTGTCCTCCGCCATTACAACTTGCAGGCTCTGCATCTCCACCCCAACTCTGTCCTTCTCCTGGCGATCTTCGCTTATTACTGCGAGGCTCACGTAGGGGTGCAGCCCTCAGTGGCCTTGCTGCGCCACTACTTCTCCCTCCGAGTCTCTCGCGGTTCTCCTTCCGCATGCGCGAGCTTCGTCGTGTATGGCGGCACCATTGCCATCTCGAATCCCGGGAAGAGGATTGAGGGCTTCAGGAGCAAGTGGGTCTTGGTAGATGCCGGGTGCATCCACCCTCGGCTGATCTTGCCCGCGGAGCAGCCCGCGAGCTCCAGCGACTGGTGCCGAGTGGAGCTCACGAACCCCCGCGCGAAACTGGTGTTGGAGAAGATGGACGCGGACCTGAGGCCGGTCAGCACGGCGGTGGCGAAGTTGACCGGTGCGTTGCTGCTGAGGGAGTTCCTGGAGCACCAGCTGGCTCCACTCCGGCGGTACTCACCTCCGATGTGGAGGCCTCATCCGAGCCCTGCGGCTGTGGGCGAAGAGGATGTGACCGCGGTTCTCCAATCTCTGGTCGGGGGCGAGGTGGCAAGGTTGGAGGGCGCTCCCAAGCCCTTGTTCCTTTGTGACGACTGGGAGCAGGTGGTGGAGTCCATGCCCGTTTTTAACGGGGACGGGCCCGTGCCTGTGGCGGCTTCCAAGGGACTGGTGGACGTGTCCTCCGGCGACTCCAGCAAAGGGGAGGGCGAAGAGGAGCGGGAAAAGGGGCCTGACTCTGAGGCGACCGACGGAGAGTCGAGGGCTCCCCTCCCTTGGCGCAGGTCCCGTACTCTCCACCTTTCGTTGAGCGATGATGATGATGATGACGATGACGTGCTGGGTAGCGGGAGCTCGCCCTCGACCCCGAAGAGGGGCAGGACCGGGTCGATCCCCCGCGGGTCCGTCCTGACTCCGAGGCAAACCGTGGACGCGCCTTCTGCTTCTGAGGTCGACCCCTCCAGCCGGCTCTCAGGCATCAAGTATGGCTGGAGGCAGGTAGAGCTTTCTGGCGATGACCCATAAGTGCTTGATCCTTGATCTTTTGTTTCTCGTTCCGCCGACGAGGCTTGATGATTGCTTCTCTTGAATAGGCTGGCGCCCATGGCGAAGAAGCCGAAGGGAGCCCCCGAGGCCCCATCTGCAGCAACGCCTCTGCCTGCAGGGGAGGGAGATCGTGACGCGCGGGCCTCTCCTGCCCGCTCATCCTTGCGAGGCTTGGCTGAGCTGGCTGGGGCGAGCCCAGCCCCCATGGCTCGAGCGACTCCCGAGGTGCCCACGTCTGGCGCCGCTGCTACGGCTGTGGAGGCGCAGCGGACTCCACCTCGGGGCACTGCGGCCTCGCCGCCGCTACTTTCTCCTCATGTTCCACCGACCGTTGCTTCCCCAACTCCTCCTGTTGTCTTGGAGCGCACCGATGTTTCTCCGCCTTCTTCTTCCATCCTGGAATGTGTCGTTGCTGAACTGGACCGGCTGCGGCAGGATCTTCTCGGCGCTGACCCTCGCCTGGTGGCCGGGCGCCTGGAACTGGCTTCGGGGTGGATTCGCTCTGATACTTCGATTCGGGTGGCGTTGGTTCAGGCCTCAACGGCCTGTGACGAAGAGAGGGAGGCCACCCTCGAGGCGAAGGCTGCCCGAGACGTGGCCCTGGGAGAGGTGGTTGGGGTCCATGGTCGCTGCAAGGAGTTGGAGGACGAGCTGCAAGGCTTGCAAGGCCAACTTGCGGAGGAGGTCCGCCTTCGCCAAGAGCAGGAGAAGGGGGCGAAGGCGCGCGAGGCGGCGCTCGAGGACCGGGAGGCCAAGCTCAAGAAGCGCCGCGACCGCTTAGGCGCGTTGAAGAAGGAGCTAGAGGTGACGAAGGCCGAGGTGGACGCCAAGGCTCGGGTCCTCGCCGAGGATCGCGTGGCCTTCGCGGACATGGAGAAGGGTGCCCGCGCTTCGCTGAAGACGCTTTACGAGAGCGGCCTGGACAGCCCGCTAGCCGGTGACGGGGATGGCCCCGCCAAGCTGCTTCCCTTCCTGGTTAAGGCCCTTGGGGATGTCTCCCTTGGCATCGGCCCCACGGCCGAGGCCGAGGCGCGCGTCATGTCTTCTGCCGCACTGACGCGGGTCTTTGCCCACATCTACCTTCGCGATCCCAGCGCCGACCTCGACGGCCTGCTGGAACCGGTGAGCGGCGAGGGTGCTGCCGCCGCTGTCGAAGCCGTGAAGGAGCGCGCGGAGGCGCTGCTGGGGAAGTTCCGGGCCTTCAGCACCAGGCCAAGGCAAGGCACTGCCGGCCCTACTGCTCTACGAGGCGAAGCCACTCCACACAGCTTCACCGCCGACAAGTGACTCCGTTCCATCCCTGTTCTTTCAATTCCTGCACATGCATCACGCCTCGGGGAGGCATTTAAACTTACGTTTGGTACTAAGACGACAGTATGGGTTGTAATATTTGCTTTTAAATTCCTTGAATTTTATGCTTTTCTTCCCTACTTGCTTGTGTTCTATGCCGGTAGAGCCCGGCCCCGCGCGTGCCTCACCCAGCATTAGCCCCGACCGGAAACCAGGACGGGACCAAAGGAGTGAGGGGCTACGTGACAAGTTAGGCTCCTGAGTCACGATGCTCAGGAGTCCCCCTTGGCGCGCGAACAACAAGTAGGGAAGCGTGATGTAGGTGTATCTTCTGTTCTACGTCTGCAGAGCCCGACTCCGCGCGTACCTCACCCAGCATAGCCTTTCGGAACTAAGGAGTGAGGGGCTACGGAGCCAGTTAGGCTCCTGAGTCGCGATGCACAGGAGTCCCCCTTGACGCGCAAACAGCGGGTGCTGAGGTGAGATGTAAGCTAGGCTACCGTTCTACGTCTGCAGAGCCCGGCCCCACGCGTACCTCCCCCAGCATAGCCTTTTGGAACTAAGGAGTGAGGGGCTACGGGACCAGTTAGGCCCCTAAGTCGCGATTCTCAGGGGTCCCCCTTGACGCTCAAACGGCCTTCATACCTTGGCTCCGCTCAGGGAGAGACGCGCGACGAACCAGGCCCGAGGGGCCTGGCTGGGCGGCGTACGTCTGGGCGTGACCCAGTCGTAGCCCCTGTGCCTAGCCCCCTCGCGCGGCACTCCTGAGGGAAGGCATTGCGATGAGGCTAGCCACTGAGCTCTAGGCTCCCTGAGGTTAATGCGGCCCGGAGGCCACCCTCAGTTGTTTATCACCAGCGCGGAGCATAGCGCTTCCGTATGTGTATGGGCATAGCCGCTCCTCGGCAGTGTCGTTAGCCAGCGCGGAGCATGGTGCTTCCACTGGTACGTGGGAGGGGGCTCCCCTCCGGGAGGAGCCCCCGGGGCGTGTACAGCCCCGCCCTGACACGTGGCCGGCACGGTAGGGCTAGGTGAGGTGTATCTGGGCACCCATGAGCCAGCGCGGGACTCACAAGGCCCTACCTCTAGGCGGGTTGCGCCTGGCACTGGGTCGTATCTTGAGATGTGTCCCTGCAAAATTTGGTTAGATGCCGGTACTCAACGTCCTCGGGTCCTGGCCCTCGAGCTTGTCTCAGCCGTCGCTGGTATGCCAGGTCGCGATGCCGTGGACAAGGCCAGAGGGTGAGGGCTGGAGAGCCAGTAAGAGCGCTGAGTCGCGATGCTCAGGCACCCCCCCCCTTTAACGTGCAAGTGGTCGACATGGAGAAGAAGGGATGCCGCGGACAGGCATCAAGTAATCAAGCGTGATAGGTGAATGCATAGTTGGAAATAAATGCGAGGGAGATACACGCCGCTGGGCGTAGCCCGAGTGGCTTGGGGGTGATGCAGCCCAAGGGGCGCCCCCAACAAGGCAAACTAACGACTGAAAAATAAAAGGGGATACATGCCGCAGGGACGGACCCACGCGGCCTCGGAGTGATGCAACCCTGGGAGGGTGCTCCCAGCTAGGAATGAAGCTTGAAAGATGTCACCTGAGGATGTCGTCGGCGAAGTGGCGTTGGTGCAGCAGACTCGGTGGGCTGCGGAAGCCGATCCTCACGAGCCCCCAGGCCCCGGGGCCTTAGGAGGCTCCGGAGGCACTGGTGGCTCCTCGCGAGCTGTCTTCATCTCCGCCAGGGCCACGGAATGCATGTCTTCCTGAGCCTCCATGATGCCCCTCATGAGGCGCTGGTACGCCGCAGCCATGCTCGGCAGGCCATAAGGCATGCGAACGTAGCTGTGGGGCGGACCCCGGCAGCGCCCCACTTGTGAGGGCCAGAGGCGCTCCACGATAGCGACTCGGTTGAGCCCTGGTACATCGACGCAGACGCATAGTCCACCATCCTCGCCTGGATGGGGAGCCGCAGCCGGTAGACGGCGGCAACCTCTCATGATCCTTGACTCTTGTAGTTCTTGAATGGCCTTGTTAACGAACTCCTGCTGGTCTGACCTTCCTTGCCTGGCTCCTTCTCGGGGGAAACGTGCTTCGAAGCACGCCTCCACATGGTGCCCAAGCGCCTCCCCCGTGACCCTGGCTAGGTCGGTGGCCCTCCAGGTGAGAGCCCCCGAGCCCTGCCTGAGGAGGGCGCAGGGTGCGCTTTCCTATGCGATGGAAGGGGGGGCCTGGGCAGACACGGGCCCTGAAGGGCCTGCCTCTTGAGGGGCTGAGCCTGACGACGTCTTCTTCTTGGGGGTGGTCTCAGGAAGCCTCCTGCTTCCGTGATCTGGGCCTTCTAGCAACGCGGCCTGAAAGGCTCGCTCCAGGGAACACACTGTATCCTTCTCTTCACAGGGCACCGTGATGACGCCTCCACTTCCTGGCATCTTGAGGACGTTGTAGCCGTGGTGAGTCACGGCCATGAACTTGGCCAGCGCTGGGTACCCGAGGATGGCGTTGTACGGCAGGCGGATGTGGGCGACGTCGAAGTCGATGAGCTCGGTGCGGTAGTTGTTGTAGGCCTCAAAGGTGACAGGGAGGCGGACCTGCCCGATCGGGACTGTGGAACCGTCGGTGACTCCGGAGAAAGGCTTGGTTGGCTGAAGCTGGTCATAGGGCACTTGAAGGTTGTTGAATGTTTCCACGGACAGGACGTTGAGCCCTGCCCCTCCATCGATGAGGGTCCTGGTGACCAGCACGTTGTTGATGACTGGAGAGCAAAGCATCGGGAGGACTCCGGCCGTGGCCGCGCACTTGAGCTGGTCTGCTGAGCTGAACGTGATGGCGCATGCCGACCACCTGAGGGGGCGCGTTGCTTCGATCTTGGGGAGAACTGCATTCATTTCATGGGCAAACTGCTTGAAGATACGTTGAGAGGCTGGGGCTTGAGCTCCGCCCAGGATGCAGGCGATTGCGCGCGGCTCTTGGAAGCCCCCAGCCCCCTCGTCTTGATGGCGGTCTTCATTCCTCCTTGGCTGAGGCGGCAGCGGAGGTAGGCCTGCGTTGTCATGAGGGCGATCCTCACGAGGCTGATCCCTCCAGTCCCCCTCGCGAGGCAGGTCCCGCCAGCGGTCCTCGCGAGGTTGGTCGCGCCACCCCTGGCGCGGGCCGCGATCTTCCCAGCGTCCTGGGTTTCTTCCTCCTCCTCGGCCATAGCCCTGGTCAGCACGGTCAGGGCGACGGCCGATCCTTCCTTCTCGCACGGTGCGGAGTTCTTGACATTCGTTGGTGTTGTGGGTGTGGAGGTCATGGTACACACAGTACCGGCTGCCCCTGGAGGATTCGGGCAGATCCTTGCCTCGCTTGGTGTCTGGTTCTGCTGCGAGTACGGCAGCCCCCTTGCGCTTCACATCCTTGGCCTTGGGCTTCTTCTCTTCTGGGTCCGCGGCAGGCAGCTCGAGGAGGAAGAGACGTCCCTCCTCAGCCCTGGCGCACTTGGTCGCCAAGTTGAACAGCTCCAGGGAGGTGCAGAGGTCTTCATGCATCGCCAGCTCCTCCTTCATCTTGACATCGCGCATGCCATCGGAGAAGGCCGAGATGATGGCTTCCTCGGACACCTTGAGGATCTTGAGGCACGCATAGTTGAAGCGCTGGATGTACTTTTGCAGGGTCTCCCCAGGTTGCTGCTTGATGCGGCGCATGTCGCTCACGGCGGGCGGCCGGTCGCGGGTACCTTGGAAGTTGGCGATGAAGCGAGTGCGCATCTGGTCCCAGGAGGAGATCGTGCCCGGAGCCAGATTCAGGAGCCAGGTGCGAGCTCCTTCCTTCAGCGCCATGGGGAACCAGTTCGCCATGACCTTTTCATCCCCGCTGGCAGCCTCGATGCCCAGCTCATAGAGCTGGAGGAACTCTGCGGGATCAGTTGTGCCGTCGTAGCGAGGAGGCAGGTCTGGCTTGAACTTGCCGGGCCACGCGACGCTGTGCAGCTCGGTGGTGTAGGCGCGGCAGCCTGCGGTGGCCACGAAAGGCTTTGGCTGGTGGAGAGCTCGGTCTTGAGTGTCCCCACGCACTGCAGCTAGGAGCAGAGCGGGGTCTTGGTGTGCCGGAGCTGGAGCAGGGTCGCGGCATGCCGGAGCAGGGAGCGCCCGGGCAGCTCCTTGCGGCCGAGGGACTTCTTGGCAGCTCCGTTCTTGCTGTGCTGGCACCTGGCGGAGCAGGTTCCGCCCAGGGGCCACGCACCTTGGAGCCATGGCGTCTTCTTGGAGAGGAGGCGGCTGGTATGGCCCCGGAGCTTCATTGCCCGTGCGGGGCGGGGTGCGGCGCAGCGGAGCGGACGACACAGGAGAGCCCCCTGCGGCACGGACGAGCTCGGCGACACGGTCGAGCCACTCCTCGTAGACATCGTCGACGGGGCGGTAGCGCAGGAGTTCGTTTGCCGCGATGAGCGCAGCTCGAGCCTCCAAGGGTGCGCAGAGCGCGCGGGACGAGAGACGGCTGGGGTGAGCGATGGAGTAGCGGTGCGGCCGTCTTGCCGCACGGACGGGTGCTGAGACGATGCCTGCTGCTCGTTCCCCGCCGGGCCTGTGGCGGCGTTGACGGTGGGCGACGGGGAACGACGAGGACGCCCACCGACGGGGGCCGTCTGGGCGACGCGAGAAGCGATGGTGGCCCGGCGCTCGGCGCGGGCCCGATGAGTGTCAGACATGGATGCGACGGTCGGAGGAGAGCGGAGTGGTGGAAGATAGATTCCGGCGCACCCCTACCTGGCGCGCCAAATGTCGGATCACGGGTTCCGGCAGACCCTTAAGGTTCGAACACTGGGGTGCGCGCGAAGATTACGCCTTCTACCTCCCCGTCTCGCAAAGATCTAGACTACTGAAAGAACTGCACAAGAGACACAAGGTTTATACTGGTTCGGGCCACCGTTGTGGTGTAATACCCTACTCCAGTGTGTGGTTGGTGGATTGCCTCCTGGGGCTGGTGATGATGAACAATACAAGGAAGAACAGCCTCGCGAGGGTCTGTTCTTGGCTGGGGTGATGAACTGCTAGGAGGAGTTCAGTCACCCTTCTTTCTCTCTCTCTGATTTCGATCCAATGTCTCTTCCAGATGCCTCTACCCTGGGGGTGGCTAGTCCTATTTATAGGCAAAGGCCATGGGCCTCTTTCCAAATATTGAGCGGGAAGGGCGCCAACAATTGGCCAATTCGAAGGGGAACATCTAGTACACTTATCCTGACTAAAGTTGGTCTTCGCCTGCCAAAGGCTCTATGGTGACGCCGTGCTGGGATCCATGGTGACCTTCGTCTCGTAGTCCGCCTGGTCTTGGTCTCGTTGCACCGAAATGGTAACCTTTGCCTGATGCCTCGGTACTCCGCATCTGCGCTTGCCCCCTTTGCACCGAAGAGGAAAGAAGGACGCTGCGTGCGCTGGCGCCCGCCTGGCGCCCTGAGTCGTCATGGCTTGCGTCATGGGCACCTCGCGAGGTATCCTGCCTTGATCTCTCCGCCTCCTCGCGAGCCAGCCTGATGAGGCTACGCCTGAGGATGCGCCGTGTCGTCCGCCCCGCGGGGCTTGGCCCCTCGCGAGGGTCTTGAGTCTTGCGTTGATGAAGATGGGCCATGCTGGGCCTCCTTTGAGCCACGCCGCAGGCCGCAGGCAGGCAAGTCTGGGGACCCCCGTTCCCAGAACATCGACAGGCCCCTTGCCCTAAGCGGCATAAGTCTTTAGGGACTGGAAAACCTCGCCGAACAGCGACCAGTCTCTCGCCTTGTCATGACAGTCAGTTTTAGCTTTCTCTACTAAGGTGCTAAGCCCGGCAGAACCGGGGCACAATCGCAGTAGTTCTCCTAGCGCTACCTTAGCCGATGGAGTCACTACTAGGAAAAGGCCTACTAATGGCGCACCAGTTTTGCCTACTAATGGCGCACCAGTTTTGCCTACTAATGACGCATCACTGGTGCGCCATTACTAGCACGCCATTAGTAATTTTTACTAATGGCGCACCATGGTGTGCCATTAGTATCTGGTATACTAATGGCGCACCACTGGTGCGCCATTAGTATAGGCCACGGTGCGCCATTAGTATAGGCCACTGGTGCGCCATTAGTATAGGCCACGGTGCGCCATTAGTATTTTTGAATTTTGAAGGCGGGAAAATAGTAGTGGCGCACCGTCTAACCCCCACCGTGCGCCATTACTATTTTTGAATTTTGAATTTGGATCTGGATCGTGATTTTTTTTGCCCATTTTTTGCTAGTTTTTTTTTGCTCGTTTTTTGGCACGATATTATTTCAAATTTTGTTCCTGTTTTTGGATCTTGTACGTTCTTTTGCCATGTTCTTTTGCCGGACAGGAGTTCGCCGGAGAGGAGGAGGAGGAGGTCACCGGAGAGGCGCTCGCCTACATCGCCGGAGAGGAGGAGGAGGTCGCCAGAGAGGAGTTCACCGAAGCATCGGAGAGGAGGAAGGAGAAACCATGAGGGAATGGGAGGAGAGGAGGGAGGAGGAGCTCACCGGAGAGGAGGGAGGAGAAACCGTGAGGGAAGGGGAGGAGAGGAGGGAGGAGGAGGTTCCCGGAGAGGAGGAGGTCGCCGGAGAGGAGGAGGGTAGTATGATGGAGGAGAGAAGGGAAGATGGATTGGAGGAGAGGAGATGGAGTGAAGGAGAGGAGAGGAGGAGATGGAATGGAGGAGAGGTGGAGTGGAGGAGGTGCGGCATGGGCAGATACGACGGGAAGATACTAATGGCGCACCATGGGCAGGTGCGCCATTAGTAACTTTTTTTATTTTTTGACTAATTTTGAATTTTGAAGGCGGGAAGATACTAATGGCGCACCATGGGCAGGTGCGCCATTAGTAACTTTTTTTTTATTTTTTTGACTAATTTTGAATTTTGAAGGCGGGAAGATACTAATGGTGCACCATGGGCAGGTGCGCCATTAGTAACTTTTTTTTTATTTTGTTGACATATTTTGAATTTTGAAGGCGGGAAGATACTAATGGCGCGCCATGGGCAGGTGCGCCATTAGTAATTTTGAATTTTTTTGCCTCTCCAGATCTTAAAAGCCCCGTATCTTTTTTCTGTTAGGTTTTTGAGGATTTTAAAAATGTTTAACGGGGTTCCCCCGGTTAAATTTGGATGTAACTTTTCGAGTAGATGATTTTTCATATAAAAGACTTTTTCATCCGAGTTAGTATGCAAAAGTTATGCCCATTTTTACAAATTCTCGAGAGATTTTGCAAATGAAGTCAAAATTCATATTTGCAAATTTTCCCAACAACTAGACCACATATCACATGGGAAACTTATTTTCTTTTATTTTTTTGACATTTTCATCATTTTATTTTATTTTTTTAAACTGAAAAGGCGATCCACGGGGGGGGGGGGGTGCATTCGGTGGAAGTGGTGGCGAAGTTACTAATGGCGCACCGTGGCATGGTGCGCCATTACTAGTACAACTAATAGTGGCGCACCACTCCCACGGTGCGCCATTAGTAGTTTTGAAAAAAAAAATCAAAAAAAACTTTTACTAATGGCGCACCGTGGATGTGGTGCGCCATTACTAGTTCAACTAGTAATGGCGCACCACACCCACGGTGCGCCATTAGTAGTTTCGAAAAAATTTAATTTTTTTTTTACTAATGGCGCATCCGCGGATGTGGTGCGCCATTAGTATTTGGACACTAATGGCGTACCAACACATGGTGCGCCATTAGTATACAGTAATGGTGCACCACATGTCTGGTGCGCCATTAGTGTCAATTCCATCTATAGTCCTTTTCCTAGTAGTGAGTGGAACGTAAGGTACCAAAACATAGGAGCCGGGCAAACCCAACATTTGACCAAAGACATGATTCGGAGTTGATGCATATAATGCTATAAGTTCGGGGTGCCGCACTTGCGAAAGTGTTCGGACTTTTCACACCATGTTGTGGGGTACGTAAGCCCGTGGTGTATTGGGCGTACCAAAGTGTACGGTTGCAAGGCATCACTAATGAACACACACACACGCACACACACACAAACACACACACACACACACACACACACACACACACACACACACACACACACACACACACATATATATATATATATATATATATATATATATATACAGACGGTCTATTCTGCTAATATTAGCAGAATAACTATTCTGCACACAACTTCGGCACTGCACGCTCAACAGAAGCGCACTGCATCATTTTGACGACGAGCACTGCAATAGAGACTAGTGAACTTCTCGTCGGAAAAAACTGCACGCGTTATTTTTTCGGTACTGTTTTTGCTCTAATTTTTTAACCGTTTATCGGAATGAGGCGTGTAATATACCATTGAAAAGCTATGGATTAGGCGCAACTTCGACATGTTGAACACTTTTCGAGATTCCACACGGTTTAAGAGCAGTTTTGAAAATAGTGCGGCGGATGACGAGTGGCAGCGAGCGTTTTTTTCGTGTTTTTTTCTAAACCGCTTGTTGGAATGAAGCAAATGATATGCCGTTGGATAGATATCGTCGAGGCGCATCTTTTGCATATATAAATCTTTCTCTAATTCATTACGGTTTAAGAGCAGTTTCAAATTTACTAAATCGCGGAACTCTGTTTTTCAAATTTTTTGAAATTTTCGGTACTGTTTTTGCTCCAGTTTTCTAACCGTTTGTCGAAACGAGACATATGATACGCCGTTGGAAAGCTACGGACAAGGCGCAACTTTCATATGTTGAAATGGTTTTGAGATTCCTTACGGATTTTAGTTAATTTTGAAAATCGTGCGGCTGACTTCGAGAGGCAGCGGCTGTTTTTTCGCGAAATTTTTACGAATGGCTGGTCAGAATAATTCAAATCATACGCTGTTGGAAAGATATCGACGAGACGCAACTTTTTCATGAAGAACACTCTCTCTAATACCTTACAGTTTAAGAGCAGTTTCGATTTTACCGAAAAGCGGACACTCTGTTCTTCGCGAGACCAAAATCGTCATATTTACTACATCGGACAGAAGAACGCACTGCTTCAGACGAAATACCGCACTTCATTAGATGGTCAAGGGCACTGCATGGTTTGTTTTTGTTTAGACATATTTTTTCTCGGATGGGGAAAGAAGAACGCACTGCTTCAGACGGAATACCGCACGTCATTAGATGGGCAAGTGCACTGCATGGTTTTTTTTGTGGGACGTAAATTTTTCCAAACGTGGTGGAGTGCACTTCGTGTCGAGCGTTGGTACTGTAGGGACGAGGTGAGTGCACTGCATCAATTTTTCTTTTTCCAATATTCTTTCTACTGCACACAACAACAGAGTGAGCTGCATTAAAAAATCAACTTTTCCAATTTGTTTTTGCACTCGGCAACATAGTGAACCACTGGGAGAGAGAAGATCACTGCGGCAATGAAACAAGTGAGCTGCACCTAAACAATCTTGTTGTTGTTTTCTTCAATGAATGTTTCCGAGAGAGCTGCGATCTGTACGTATCTGGACTACGAGCCGGGGCGAACGAACTACAGTGATCCTCTTTTTAATCCATAGTACAAACACACACAAATTACAATGACGAGGAACTACTACAACAACAAAAAAAGAACTCCACTTTTTTGCACAAACCGAGCTGCACTGGAGTGGCACCAGGAACTGCAACACGCCATGTAGAGCACCTCCTCTCTCACTCCAGCGATCTGCAAAGGACAGCGTGGCCAACCACACAAAGAGCGGCCGCTGGCACATCCACGGCACCGCACCAAGATCATAGGCGAACTGCAGACAAGAAAAATCTGAAGAAAAAGAAGGTCCCAAAGTGCAATAGAACGACGGTGACGCACCGCACCACAGCATGGGGAACCAAGCGAACTGCAAGCCAGCGGCGCCCTATCCTCAACTGAATGCCGGTGATGGGAGACAAGATTGAGACGCCCATGGCGGCACCTGCGGGCATAAGGGAGATGAAGTTGCAGCCCACCACCACCACACCCCCAGCGGTCGAAGTCCAGCGGGCCGCGCGTGGCATGGCGCGCAGGCCTGGTTGCCCGGATCCAGGAGCGCGCGGTCAGGAGGGGCAGCATGAGACAGACGGCGATGGAGGATGGTGGTCGGGGTCAACACGAGATGCACTGAAACGCATGCACTCACCGAACGCACTGCACGCACGAGCACCACCGAGCTGCACTGCCACCGAGCTGCACCACGAGCGCCACTGAACTGCAGAGAGTCCTCTCACCCAGGAGCCACCGGAGGCATGAGCGACCTGGACCCATCAGCCGTCAAGTCCAGGATGGGGAGGAGGCCGGACGGGGGAGCTGCCCCGGCCGTAGCGGCGGGGGTCCAGGCGGGACGCGATGGAGGCGGATCCCACCGGATCCAGCACATGAAGAGGTTGCTGTGGCGGGGCGATCGCCATGGATGGGGAGGAGGC
This sequence comes from Triticum aestivum, assembly GCF_018294505.1. Classification (NCBI taxonomy): domain Eukaryota; kingdom Viridiplantae; phylum Streptophyta; class Magnoliopsida; order Poales; family Poaceae; genus Triticum; species Triticum aestivum. The sequence continues at coordinate 79,151,238 of NC_057809.1, forward strand.
AGTGGTGCTGGCCGGAGGGGGCGGACCGGAGGGGCTGGATCCGGTGGCGGGGCGTCGCGGGTGTCCGGCGGGGCATGGATCCGGCACGGCGGGGTGGAGGGGCGTGGATCCGACGGCGCGGGGTTGGAAGGGGAGAAGGTCGGGGGTGGTGGAGCCGTGGTGCGGCGGGGCTCGCCGGGGTGGGCACGGTGGAGGAAGGTGGGGGCGAGGCGGGGGAAAGGTGGGAGAAGGTGAGGTGGTGCTCTGGCGGCGGCGGCACCGGTAGAAGGTGGAGGGAGGTGGGGGTTTGGATCGAGGGAAGAGGGAGGTGGGTGTCGTGCAGGAGCTGGGGGTGGGCTTTGTTAGTGGCAGCGGGGTGGTTCGGTTCGCGGTGCGGTACGGAGAGAGGTGTTAGCAGAATAAGCGATTCGGTGTGCAGAATAAGACTCTTAAGGGTGTTATCATAATAGACCCACCCTATATATATATATATATATATATAACAAGAATGCAATAATAGTCGTAATGTCATGCATTGTTTATTCAAAAAATTGCGTTAAAGCAGAGTGATACAGATAGTGTGATAACCAAAGAGTAGGACTATGTCCCTTCCAAGGGAAAGCTGAGGAATGATATTAAATTGAATATTTCACTCGTTACTGTAATCCACCTGGGAATTCCATGGTATGACGTAGCTGTCTGCCTCCTTGGTTTCTGCATCGTGTGTTCGGCAATAGTGCTGTCGGACAGTGTTTCCAGAGATTAATGTCCTGAAAAAAAGAGAAAAATAACCGAACGGGAAGCCCGTAGTGTGGTTTAAGCTGCGTCTTGGGGCGTGCCGCAAATGTGCCCCCCTCCCCACCTGTGCCCATGGTATTTTTAATGCGTAATAATGTACGCGTGGCACGAGCTTCACCGTTGGGTTGGGATTGGGGTGGCCGCCGTATTGCTGTGCGAGCTCGGATCGCACCAGGCGGTCTATTTGCCGATTGCTTCGAGTGCACTTGAAGGTGTTCGGGCTTTGAAGCGCTGAACTGGTCGATTGCCTTGAGAGGCTGCTTTGCGCTTCTGCTGCGAGGGCCGCGGTGTGCTCCTCTGTTCGAAGAGAGCGCTCTGTTATTCCATTGACTGTAATAACTCCGCGAGGTCCTGGCATCTTGAGCTTGAGGTATGCATAATGCGGAACCGCATTGAATCTAGCAAATGCAGTTCGCCCGAGCAGCGCGTGATAACCATTACGGAACAGGACTATATCGAAGATTAACTCTTCGCTTCGGAAGTTATCCGGGGATCCGAAGACCACTTCCAGTGTAATTGAGCCTGTGCAATGGGCCTCTACACCTGGAATGACGCCTTTAAAGGTCGTTTTTGTGGGTTTGATCCTTGAGGGGTCTATACCCATTTTGCGCACCGTGTCCTGATAAAGCAGGTTCAGGCTGCTGCCGCCATCCATTAGGACTCGAGTGAGGTGAAATCCGTCGATGATTGGGTCTAGGACCAGTGCGGCGAATCCGCCATGACGGATACTAGTGGGGTGGTCCCTGCGATCGAAGGTGATTGGACAGGAGGACCAAGGGTTGAAATTTGGGGCGACTGGCTCCAACGCATGTACGTCCCTGAGCATACGCTTCCGCTCCCTCTTGGGGATGTGGGTTGCATATATCATGTTCACCGTCCGCACTTGCGGGGGAAACCTCTTCTGTCCTCCGGTGTGCGGCTGCCGGGGCTCCTCCTCGTCATCGCTATGCGGCCCCTTGTCCTTGTTTTCGGCAATTAACTTGCGGGCCTGCTTGAACACCCAATAATCCATGTTGGTGTGATTGGCTGGCTTGTCTGGGGTGCCGTGTATTTGACACGAGCGATCGAGTATACGGTCCAAGCTGGATGGACCCAGCGTACTTTGTTTGAATGGCTTTTTCCGCTGACCGGGTTTAGATCCTTTGAATCCGGCATTGACTGCCGTATCCTCAGTATTTTCGCTGTTAATGCGGCATTTATGTTTGTTGCGACATGACCTGCTATTGCCGTCCTTGGTATCGGAGGTACCATGGTTCTTTGATATGTTATTACTATGAGCCAGCCAGCTGTCTTCTCCCGCACAAAAGCGGGTCATGAGCGTCGTGAGAGCTGCCATAGATTTTGGCTTTTCCTAACCAAGGTGCCGGGCTAGACACTCGTCTCGGATGTTGTGTTTGAAAGCCGCTAAGGCCTCTGCATCCGGATAGCCGATGATTTGATTTTTGTTTGTAAGGAACCGAGTCCAGAATTGCCTGGCCGACTCTTCTGGCTGCTGAATTATGTGGCTCAAGTCATCGGCGTTTGGTGGTCGCACATAAGTGCCCTGAAAGTTGTCGAGGAATGGGGCTTCCAGATCTTCCCAACAGCTAATGGAGTCCGCTGGCAAGCTGTTAAGCGAATGTCGTGCTGGTCCTTTGAGCTTTAGTGGGAGGTATTTGATGGCGTGTAAGTCATCACCGCGGGCCATGTGGATGTGGAGGAGGAAATCCTCGATCCATACTGCGGGATCTGTTGTGCCGTCGTATGATTCAATATTTACAGGTTTGAAACCTTCTAGGAATTGATGATCCATTACTTCGTCTGTGAAGCATAAGGGGTGTGCGGCGCCTCTGTATTAGGCTATATCGCGACGCAGCTCGAACGGGTCTTGCCCGCTATGTTCGGCTCGGCCGGATTTGCTTTTACTGTATCCGGCGTGACGTTTATCGTCTCGCAGAGTTGTGCGCCCTCGTGATCCGTAGATTGAGCTTGCATGCTTTGCTTTGTCCTCCAATATGTCTCGCAGGTCTGGCGTATCTCCCCATGCCTTTTTATTTGAATGGCGCCGGGGTGGAGGCTGAGTTTTTGGCTGGAATGCCTCTCTATCGCGGCCACGAGGTGGCCGATCAGCCGTATCATACGCTTCTTCCTCCAGTCGGGGTAGTATCCTGCACTTTGGGTAATTTTGGAGGGGCGCTCAAGTTTATATTCCTCGGCCGCGAGGACTTCAGTCCATCTGTCAGCTAGCAGATCTTGATCAGCTTGAAGTTGTTGCTGCTTTTTGTTCAGGCTATTTGTCGTGGCCAGAAGCCGGCGCTTGAAGCGCTCCTGTTCGACCGGATCCTCTGGTACGGTGAATTCATCGTCGCCGAGGCTTACCTCATCTTCGGAGGGGGGCATGTGATTGTCATCCTCCTCATCTCCGTCTACCGCTCTCTCAGGAGGGCTGGCTCCTCCATCCTCCTGCTCTAAATCTTGCTGGAGGGGATTGTTGTTATCTTCGGCACTATCCGGAGTGTTATTATCTCCTGTGCCGGTTTCACCACTTTTGCTTTGGCGGGACTTAGAGCGGCGCCGCTGACGTCGGTGCTTGGGTTGCTTCTTGGAGGGGTCATCCACTGTTATCTCGTCGCCATTGCCTTCTTTGGGTGTATCCACCATGTATATGTCATATGACGAGGTGGCTTTCCAGTGCCCTATAGGCGCTGGTTCATGTTCGTCTCTTACATCGTCGTCCATACCGTCAATGTCTTCGGAGTCGAAGTCGAGCATGTCGGTTAAATCATCAACAGTGGCTACGAAGTGGGTGGTGGGTGGGTGTCGAATTTCTTCGTCGTCCGCATCCCAATCCTGTTGGCCATAGTTCGGCCAGGGCTCTCCTGACAAAGAGAGAGACTTTAGTGAATTCAGAATGTCACTGAAGGGCGAGTGCTGAAAGATATCCGTGGCGGTGAATTCCATGATCGGCGCCCAATCGGATTCGATTGGCAGGGGCGCGGGCGGTTCGGAGTCCGGAAAAGAGTCCGGCACCTTGGAGTCACGGGCTTCGTAGAGGATTAGGCTGGTGTTCGGCTCGATCACCGTTGAGACTACAGCCCCTGAGCCAGTGTCTAGCCACCCGTCCTCGATTGGCGCAGTTGGCTCCGAGCTAAGGGTCGGAGCTGATGCGGGCGCGGCCTCTGGGGTACTGTTCGGCGGCAGAGCTAGGTCATACCCATCGTGACAGTGCAGCGCGCCCGGCTGTGGCTCGAATCCGTCGAAGATCAAGTCTCCGCGGATGTTGGCCGTGTAGTTCAAACTTCCAAATCTGACCTGATGGCCAGGGGCATAGCTTTCAATCTGCTCCAGATGGCCAAGCAAATTAGCCCGTAGTGCAAAGCCGACGAACACGAAGATCTGTCCGAGGAGAAAGGTCTCACCCTGGACCACATCGTTGTTGATGATCGGAGGAGCCATCGGGCCTAAAGGTGACGACACAGAGGAACACTCAATGAAAGCACCAATTTCGGTGTCAAAACCGGCGGATCTCGGGTAGGGGGTCCCGAACTGTGCGTCTAGGCCGGATGGTAACAGGGGGCAGGGGACACAATGTTTTACCCAGGTTCGGGCCCTCTTGATGGAGGTAAAACCCTACGTCCTGCTTGATTAATATTGATGATATGGGTAGTACAAGAGTAGATCTACCACGAGATCAGAGAGGCTAAACCCTAGAAGCTAGCCTATGGTATGATTGTCTGTTGTCCTACGGACTAAAACCCTCCTGTTTATATAGACACCGGAGAGGGTTAGGGTTACACAAGGTCGGTTACAAAGGAGGAGATATCCATATCCATATTGCCTAGCTTGCCTTCCACGCCAAGTAGAGTCCTATCCAGACACGAGACGAAGTCTTCAATCTTGTATCTTCATAGTCTGTCAGTCCGGCCAAAGGATATAGTCCGGCTGTCCGGAGACCCCTAATCCAAGACTCCCTCAATAGCCAAGCTGCTTACGACGCCAGCGCTGCTCTCTGGGCCAATGTCCAGGTAAGTAAACTTTCGACTGACCTTGTTCTATTAGGATATGCTACCCGAAATATTTTCTTCCATACAATCTCTTATTGTTTGCGTCGAATCTGTACACCCACTGGGTTTTTTGTTGTCTTTGGTATTTGCGCTCTTCCACTCGGTCTGGGCGAGTAGGATTTGAACCGGTGGGGGCACTCTAAGTGCACCCACTGTGTGTAGTCCCCGAGACCGCAGTCGACTGCGGGCAGTCGACTAGGGTCTGAGTTCTTTTGACTTTCTTTTCTTCCGCTCGACCCGGTCTGGCCGGTCAAATGAGATCCAAACCAATGGGGGCACGTCAAGTGCACCCACTGGGTGTACTCCCCGAGACCGCGGTCGACTGCTGGTAGTCGACTAGGGTCTGAATAGTTCTTTTCTTCTCTTTGTTTTTTTTACTCGACCCGGGTGGACCGGTCGAGTTGGGTCTGAATTAGTGGGGGAACGCCAAGTGCACCCGCTGGGTGTAGTCCCCGAGACCACAGTCGACTGCGGGCAGTCGGCTAGGGTCTGAGTAAATAACCTTTGATCTTGTCGATTGACACGTCTTTTACCTCCTGCGGAAATCTTGTACTCTCATTTCCAAGTTTGCTGAACTTGAGGAGAAGCAGAGGCAACTCAACCTCGACTTGGAGCTGGCCCAACAGAATTTGAAGAAAGCTTAAGATGAAGCTGCTGGTATGGAAGGTAACTGCCTGTCGACTGTTCACGTGGATCATCTTTTAAGATATTTCTTCGATCTCTTGTTTGATCCGATTGCTTATTTTGCAGAGAAAATGAAGTTGGCTCTGGAGAAGAAGGACTTGGACCTTGCAGCTGCGCAGAAGGAAGCCCAAGATAAGACTTCCCTTGCAGACCAGAAGCTGGCTTCAGTCAGAGCGTTGGAAGGGGAGGTGAACAAGCTGAAGTCCTATCACAATGAGTCTAACCGAGAAGTGAGTCGTCTGAAGAAGGATAAAATTGCCCTGAATGAGAAGTTGGAGTCTGCGGTCCGCAAGAGAAATGACACGGAAGCCTATCTGAGAACTCTTGCTAAGAAGCTCTATCTTATGCTGGAAGGTACTCCTTTTGAACCGACTATTTTGCTGCTTGTAAGTTAATCCTGTCCAGTCGACTCACTAACTCTTTGACTGCAGAATTCTGCCAAAACTTTGACGAGGAAACCGGAAGGATCGAGACGGGTCTGGACCCTATTGCTTCTCTAGTTTGTGACGAAACTGCCATGAACGTGCTCCGACTGGAGTCCCATGTCGTCAACGTCACAAGTTACCTCACGCGTCTGAAGGTGGCAGTTTCGCAAATCGACCCATTACTCTGGCCAAGGGCGACACTTCAAAATGACCTGGAATCTCTGATGGCTCGGCTCGACGAGATCCCTGGTCGAGTGCAAGAATGGAAGAAGTCCTCTGCCCGGTGTGGTGCTAACGTGGCGTTGTCCTTGGTAAGAGTCCACTGCAAGGAAGCTCGAGAAGACAAGTTGGCGGCGATCAAGGTCGCCAACACCAAAAGGCACGACTTCCAGTCCTTTATGGAGACTTTCATCCCTGTTGCCACTCGGATCGCGAATGGAATCGACTTGGACGAATTCGTTGAACCCGCCAGCCCTCCTCCTGCCGAGTGAACAAACTATGAGATTTGACCCTGTCTTAAATTTGCCTCGGAATGCTGAGTGATTGTTGTAACCATTAAACTCCTTCGGGCTTGATGCTCGAATACTTTTGATTCGTTGCTTGGAACTTTAGGATTTATCCGAATTGCTTTCGAGTATGCTTGCGATTGATTTTGGGATCTGCTCTGTTGTATATGTGGCATAGCTCGGAGGAGTAGGTTGCAGTCGACCTGCGCCTCGTCGTCCTTGCGGACAAGGATGGAGCGCACGTTGTACTTGTGGCATAGCTCGGAGGAGAAGGTTGCAGTCGACCTGCGCTTCGTCATCCTTGCGGACAAGGATGGAGCGTGCGTTGTACTTGTGGCGAAGCTTGGAGAAGAGGCTTGCAGTCGACCTACGCCTCATCGTCCTTGCGGACAAGGGTGGAGCATATGTTGTATTTGTGGCGTAGCTTAGAGGAGAAGGTTGCAGTCGACCTGCGCCTCACCGTCGTTGTGGATAAGGATGGAGCGCACGTTGTACTTATGGCGAAGCTCGGAGAAGAGGGTTGCAGTCGACCTGCGCCTCGTCGTCCTTGCGGACAAGGGTGGAGCGTACGTTGTATTTGTGGCGTAGCTCGGAGAAGAGGGCCACGGTCGACCTGCACCTCCTCGTCCTTGCGGGTAGGTATGGAGTGTATGTTGTACTGGTGGTGCAGCTCTTAGGGAAATGATTTTACAAACTTAGGCGAGTACTGGACTGCAGCTAAGCCCCCGAGTGGGAGGATTGCTCACCACTCGGTAGGATTTTTTAAACTTAGGCGAGTACTGGACTGCAGCTAAGCCCCGAGTGGGAGGATTGCTCACCACTCGGTAGGATTTTTTTAAACTTAGGCGAGTATTGGACCTGCAGCTAAGCCCCGAGTGGGAGGATTGCTCACCACTCAGTAGGATTTTTTAAACTTAGGCGAGTACTGGACTACAGCTAAGCCCCGAGTGGGAGGATTGCTCACCACTCGTAGGATTTTTTAAACTTAGGCGAGTACTGGACTGCAGCTAAGCCTCCGAGTGGGAGGATTCCTCACCACTCGATAGGATTTTTTAAACTTAGGCGAGTACTGGACTGCAGCTAAGCCCTGATGGGAGGATTGCTCACCACTCGATAGGATTTTTAAACTTAGGCGAGTACTGGACTGCAGCTAAGCCCCGAGTGGGAGGATTGCTCACCACTCGGTAGGATTTTTAAACTTAGGCGAGTACTGGACTGCAGCTAAGCCCCCGAGTGGGAGGATTGCTCACCACTCGGTAGGATTTTACAAACTTAGGCGAGTACTGGACTGCAGCTAAGCCCCGAGTGGGAGGATTGCTCACCACTCGGTAGGATTTTAAACTTAGGCGAGTACTGGACTGCAGCTAAGCCCCGAGTGGGAGGATTGCTCACCACTCGGTAGGATTTTAAACTTAGGCGAGTACTGGACTGCAGCTAAGCCCCGAGTGGGAGGATTGCTCACCACTCGGTAGGATTTTACAACTTAGGCGAAATGGATTCGCAGCTAAGCTCACGAGTGAGAGGCTTGCTCATCACTCGATAGGATTTTCTTTCGAACTTAGGCGAAACGGATTCACGGCTAAGCCCACCCACTGGGGGATTTCAGAGGTAAATAAAAACAACAACAATCGTGCGAGAAGACTGTAGAGCTCTTGTCTTTGATGAACAAATTACAAAGGTATTTCTTATTACATTTTATTCGAACGAGTGCTTAAGTATAAATGGGGCGGAGCAGCTCCGCGTTCCATGCATGTGGCTCGTCCTTCTGATGCTCGGCGCTTTAAAGATGGTATGCTCCATTGTGGAGAACTCTGGTGATGATGAAGGGGCCTTCCCAAGCAGGGGCGAGCTTGTGTGGTTTCTGTTGATCCACTTGAAGAACCAAGTCTCCCTCTTGAAAGGTTCGACCCCTCATGTTTCTGGCTTGGAATCAATGCAAGTCTTGCTGATAAATGGTCGATCGGATCAAGGCCATCTCTCTTTCCTCCTCTAAGAGGTCGACTGAATCTTGCCGGGCCTTTTCTTCTTCCTCTTCAGAGAAGAGCTCGACTCAGGGTGCGTTGTGGAGCAGGTCACTTGGCAGGACAGCCTCGGCTCCATAGACCAAAAAGAAAGGAGTTCGTTCAGTCGATCGATTGGGAGTTGTCCTCAAACCCCAAAGAACTGACGGAATTTCATCGACCCAAGCACTTGCTGCGTGTTTGAGATCATGCCTCAGTCGGGGTTTCAGTCCTTTGAGAATTAGGCCATTCGCTCTTTCTGCTTGTGCGTTCGACTGCGGGTGAGCGACTGAAGCATAGTCGACTCATGTGCCTTGAGAAGCACAGAAAGCTCTAAACTCATCAGAATCGAAGTTCGACCCGCTGTCAGTGATGATGTTGTGTGGAACTCCATATCTGAATGTCAATTCTCTGATAAAACTGACAGCGGTGCTGGCTTCAAGATTCTTGATAGGTTTAGCTTCAATCCATTTGGTAAACTTGTCGACTGCTACGAGCACATGAGTGAAGCCGCTCCTACCAGTTCTTAGTGGTCCAACCATATCCAATCCCCAAACAGCAAAGGGCCAGACGAGGGGAATGGTCTTCAGGGCTGACGCTGGCTTGTGAGACATGTCAGAGTAAAACTGGCAGCCTTCACATCTGTCTACTATATCTTTCTCCATTTCATTTGCTCGTGGCCAATAAAATCCGGCTCGATATGCTTTAGCCACGATGGCCCGAGAGGACGCATGGTGACCACAGGTCCCCGAGTGGATGTCGTTAAGGATCATTCGACCTTCTTCTAGCGTTAAGCATCTCTGACCGACTCCGGTCACGCTTTCCCTGAACAGTTGTCCTCTTATCACAGTAAAGGCCTTGGATGGACGGACGATCTGTCAAGCCTCTTCTTCGTCCTCTGGGAGTTCCTTCCTAAGGATGTACGCAATGTATGGCACTATCCAGTCGGGAGTAATGACCAGGACCTCCATGATTAGATCGACCACGCCTGGGACCTCGACTTCAGTCGGATCTGTGGCGCTCTTAGGCTGCGGGGGCTCTTCCGTGAAAGGATCTTCCTGAATTGTCGGTGTGTGAATATGTTCCAAAAACACATTACTAGGAATGGCTTCTCTCTTGGAACCTATCTTTGCCAAATCATCGGCTGCTTGATTTTTCAGACGGGGTATGTGATGGAGCTCTAACCCCTCAAACTTCTTTTCCAACTTCCTCACCGCATTGCAGTAACCGGTCATAGCTGGGCTTCTAACATCCCACTCTTTCATCACTTGATTGACCACCAAATCTGAGTTGTCGTAAACCATGAGGCGACGGACACCGAGTGAAATGGCCATACGTAACCCATATAGGAGTGCTTCATATTCTGCTTCGTTATTGGAGGAATTAAAGTGAATCTGGAGGACGTATCTGAGCTTGTCTCCTCGGGGGGATACCAGTACCACCCCAGCACCAGAACCATTCAGCATCTTGGATCCATCAAAGTACATGGACCAGTTCTCCGAGTGAACTTGAGTCAGCAGTTGTTGTTTGATCCACTCGGCGAGGAAATATGCCACTGCTTGGGACTTGATAGCTTTCTTTGCCTCAAACTTGATATCTAAAGGAAGGAGTTCAATCGCCCATTTGGCCACTCGACCAGTTGCATCTCTGTTGTGTAGAATCTCCGACAATGGAGCGTCGCTGACGACTGTAACAGAGTGATCAGAGAAATAGTGTGCAACCTTCTTCGTGGTCATGTAAATCCCATAAACAAGCTTCTGACAGTGTGGATATCTCTGCTTTGACGGAGTCAGAACTTCAGGAACATAATAAACCGGGCGCTAAACTTTATAGGCTTTTCCCTCTTCTTCCCGCTCGACCGTAAGTACTGTACTGACGACTTGTCCAGTGGCTGCTATATAAAGCAGTAAAGGCTCTTTGCTGATTGGGGCAGCAAGCACCGGCTGGGTGGAAAGCAGGGCTTTTAGCTCTGCAAATGCTGCATCAGCTTCAGGGTGCACTTGAAATTATCTGATTTCTTCATCAGTCGGTAAAGAGGCAGTGACTTTTCACCGAGGCCAGAAATGAATCGACTTAGGGCGGCAAAACAACCAGTAAGCTTCTGGACATCATGCACACGCACAGGGCGTTTCATCCAGAGTATGGCACCCACTTTCTCTGGGTTAGCGTCGATCCCTCGTTCGGAAACGAGAAAACTGAGTAATTTTCCGCCTGGAACTCCAAACGTGCACTTTGATGGATTAAGCTTCATATCATACCTTCTGAGGTTGGCAAAGGTTTCAGCAAGGTCAGCCAGTAGGTCGGAACCTTTACGTGACTTGACCACAATGTCATCCATGTATGCTTCTACATTCTGACTGATCTGAGTGAGCAGGCACTTCTGAATCATCCGCAGAAAACCACATCGAGAGCAGACCCCATCGGGAGACGTTGAAAGCATCACTTGAGTGGTCTGCACTTCTGAATCTGGACAACGGGATTCAAAATCTCTGAATCTGAATCTGCACCTCTGCGTTCCCCCCCATCGAAAGCAACGTCTCTGGATGCCCATTCCTTTCAACGTCTCTGCATACAGTATATTCAGGCCACTACCACCATCCATCAGAACCGAACCTTAGTCAGTCGGATGCCTTCGACTACTGGGTCGACCACCAACGCTTGCCTCCCAGGGGTGGCTATGTGCGCTGGGTGATCGGACTGGTCGAATGTAATGGCAGTCTGGGACCACTTCAAATAACTGGGTGTCACCGGAGCGACCATGTTCACTTCTATATTGATGACTTTCAATCGACTCTTACTCTCAACATCAGCGAAAATCATCAAAGTGGAATTCACGTGGGGATAACCATCATCATCATCTTCCTCATCCTCAACCTTGTCTGCTTCTTTCTCCTTTTCCATGGGATGTTTCTCTCGGAATTGCTGGATTAGGAGTCGACACTGTCGAGTGGTATGCTTCGGGTAAATGAAATTACCCTCTTCATCTTTTTTGGTGTGAATGTGGCATGGTAAATCCAGCACATCATTTCCATCTTGATCTTTTACTTTCTTGGGGTTCCATGGCCCTTTGGGCTTCCCCTTCAACTTTCCTTGAGTCATGGCTAAGGCTTCACCAGGAGAGGCTGGCTCGGCTTTGCGCTTCTGCTTCCGACTGGAGTTTCCTCCTCCGGTTTCGTGGGCGACTGTTTTGTGCTTGCCACTCTGGAGTCGATCTTCTTCTTCACCGTTGGCATACTTGGTGGCAATTTCCATCATCCGAGTCAGAGTCATATCTCCTGTCCGACCGAATTTTAGATTCAACTCCCGATATTTGACGCCTTCTTTAAAAGTAAAAATTGCCTGATGATCAGACACATTCTCCACCGTGTGGTGCAATGTGATCCATCTCTGGATATAGTCCCTCAGAGTTTTATTCGGTTTCTGAACGCAACACTGTAATTCTATCAACCCTGCTGGCCGCTTGCAAGTACCTTCAAATGTCCTAACAAATACTCGAGCAAGATCTTCCCAAGTATAAATACTACTAAGTGCTAACTGATTCAGCCATGCTCTGGCCGAGCCCTCCAGCATCAGAGGAAGGTGTTTCATGGCCACTTCATCGTTGCCGCCACCAATCTGAACAGCCACTCGGTAGTCTTCAAGCCAAGTGTCAGGCTTGGACTCACCAGTGAACTTACTGACTCCAGTCGCCAACCTGAAGTTGGGGGAATCACTGCAGCCCTGATGGCTCTGCTGAAGCACTCCGGACCTGAGACATGCACTCTACTGCTGGTTGGTAGATCTCTGTCATGACCTTCTCGGTGAGCTCTGTTTCTGTCGACCAAGCCCTGAATGAGAATAGATCTCGCATGAAAGCCTGGCTCTCTGGGATCGACTGGAATCCCTCGCCCAACACTGTGAGGACGCCTGTCATCATGTTGCCAAGGCACGTATGAACCACTCCTTGGGGGAGGTGTGGGCACTCGACGACGATCATCGCAATTGATTCGGTGATCATACTATTCACGGTTCCTGTACTGATCTCGTCGATCTTCATGTCCCTCATGCCTCGGGGGCGATCTTGGGCTGTGAGCCGACTAGACTGTGTCTACAACCACAGATCTGCTGTGAATCCTATTCCGCGACTGAGATACTACTGTGTTCTGCTCACCTGCGGCTCGGAGCAAGGCCCGGATCTGCACCAAACCCCGACCAGCTTCTGACTGGGAAGCTTGAATTGACTCCGCTATTTGGGCCGCAGCTGCGAGATTCTAGATTGGAGTTCGGTATACCTGAGTCGGAGGCGGAAAAAGTTGACGTCGACTGGATTCGAGAGCACGCTGCCGGGCACGCTCGTCGAGTGTGTGCTGGAGGTTCTCCAGTCAAGTGTGCTCAGCCAAGTTGGCCAGGCGCGCCTCCTCCAAGGCCTGGGCCTCAGGGATTTCTCCAACGATAGGAGTGTGAAGTGCATCCATGTTCCGGCGGCGAAGTTCTTCTCTCCGCTACGAAGAGAGGGGTTCGGGGCGGTACTCTTCATGAACACGTGACGGATCACCGCCCCCATCGCCTCTGTCTTCACGGGTGAAGCCAGGAGGACTGCGTGGTCCATTGAGCATCAAAACTTCCGCCGCATGGTCGCTGCTGTCGCACTCGGATGCAGTCTCTACAGAGCCAGTCGACAGATCGAACAGGACGTAGAGGGTTTCGTCGGGCTCGATTGCCGCGACTTGGGGGGTGGCCGACTAGCGAGCCACCACATGCTTCACCCACCGCTGAAGTCTCGATCGACCGGAACATTTGCTCTGGCTAGCCGATGGGAGGGGGAAGCCACAGGAGCTGACCGATACTGGGTCGACGGCTGCCGCAGGAGGACGCCGCGGACGCACGCGCGAAAATGCGTTGCCCCGCGGACGGGGAGTGCATCGACGTCGAGTGGTGCCTCCTGAAGCCAAGCGGAGTCGTCGGCGACAAACACGACTGCGCCGAGACGGATCTCGCGGCCCTCAGACAAACCTCCGCCTGAAACCATGATGAAGGGGATCGGAAAAATTGCAACTTCTCCAAAAAAGTCGCTAAGACACCTGCCCCAAGGTGGGTGCCAACTGTCGTGGTTCTATGTATGACAGTAGAATGGGGGGTAGGAATGTAGAGGCAAGATCCTAGCTATGGAGGAGTTGTACACACGAGTTTTACGAGTTCAGGCCCTTCTCGGAGGAAGTAACAGCCCTACGTCTCGGAACCCGAAGGCGGTCGACTGGATTATATGCCTGTGTGTTACAGGGGTGTGAACCCTTGTCCCTGAGGAGGGGGGTGGCTTATATAGAGTTCGCCAGACCCCTCCCGCCCTTAGTTACAAAGGGTTTAAGGTACATAAAGATGGAGACATTACTGGTAACGCCCGTAATAAAAGTACATAATGACCATTAAAGCTATGACTTAAATCCCGACCGTTGCAGAGTGGAGTGGCTCTAGATCTCCTGGTAGTCGAGTGGTTGTTTGTACGGTCGAGTGTCTTCAAGACTGTCGAGTGGAACATGGCTTCAGGGTTGAGTGGATGATGATTTTTCTTCGACTGCTTCTGGTTCTTTTAGGGATGTCCTTGGGGAGGGTATCTTGAACAGATCCATGACCCTAGCCTAGGTACATAGCTTCAACAGAGGGGGTTGGCCGGCCTCATGGGGTGCGCCCCAAGGGAGGAATCCTACTCCTACTAGGAGTAGGTTCCCCCCTTTCCTAGTCCAACTAAGAGGGGAAGGAAAGGGAAGAGGGAGAGAAGGAAAGCGGGGCCAGCCCCCCTCCCCAATTCGGATTGGGCTTGGGGGGCGCGCCCCTCCACTTGGTCGCCTCCTCCTCTCTTCCACTAAAGCCCACGAAGGCCCATTGTCGGTGTCAAAACCGGCGGATCTCGGGTAGGGGGTCCCGAACTGTGCGTCTAGGCCGGATGGTAACAGGAGGCAAGGGACACAAAGTTTTACCCAGGTTCGGGCCCTCTTGATGGAGGTAAAACCCTACGTCCTGCTTGATTAATATTGATGATATGGGTAGTACAAGAGTAGATCTACCACGAGATCGGAGAGGCTAAACCCTAGAAGCTAGCCTATGGTATGACCGTTGTTCTGTATGTTGTCCTATGGACTAAAACCCTCCGGTTTATAGACACCGGAGAGGGTTAGGGTTACACAAAGTTGGTTACAATGGTAGGAGATCTACATATCTGTATCGCCAAGCTTGCCTTCCACGCCAAGGAAAGTCCCTTCCGGACACGGGACGAAGTCTTCAATCTTGTATCTTCATAGCCCAGGAGTCCGGCTGAAGGTATAGTCCGGCCATCCGGACACCCCCTAATCCAGGACTCCCTCAGTAGCCCCTGAACCAGGCTTCAATGACGACGAGTCTGGCGCGTAGATTGTCTTCGGCATTGCAAGGCGGGTTCCTCCTCCAAGTACTTCATAGAAGATTTTGAACACAAAGATAGTGTCCGGCTCTGCAAAATAAGTTTCCACATATTGCCATAGAGAGAATAATATTTACACAAATCTAATCTGCTGACGTATTCCATAGTGTGAGGCGCCACAGCTAAGCCTTTATTTGAATCGTTTTATTATCCCACCTCAGCGTGTCACGCAAGGCGGTTTCCTTGGCACGTCTTGTTAAAGCAGAGATCGTGTCCCCTTATTCCGGGATTCTCATCAATACGGGCGTGGGTAACCCAACCGCGCCATTGATTACGGCGCTTGGAGATAAGCGAGTTTTACCAGGCTGGTGGGGACACGTAGTTGCGTCCACCCATATAAGGGGATAAGGATCCACCTTTTCACCTACGCCTTCTTCCTCCTTTGCCTATCCATTTTCGCGCACTCGAGCTCCAGCGCCCAAATCCGCACTCCCCACCTCAACCTTCTCCAGCCATGTCCAGAGCAGGAGGCAAGTGGATGGTCTCCTTTGTCACGGAGGGACACATCAAAAAGCTGAGGAAGGCCGGATACTTGTCTAACGACATCGCGCACCGGCTTCCCGAAGAGGGGCAGCTCCTCCCCACCCCAAGGCCCCATGAGAGGGTAGTGTTCCTTCCCCACTTCCTTCGCGGACTAGGCTTTCCTATCCACCCATTCGTCCGGGGACTCATGTTCTACTACGGCCTGGATTTCCATGATCTGGCCCCGAACTTCATCCTCAACATCTCGGCGTTTATCATCGTGTGCGAGGCTTTCCTCTGCATCCGCCCCCATTTCGGCCTATGGCTCAAGACTTTCAATGTCAAGCCGAAGGTGGTGCGCGGCAACCAGGCGAAGTGCGGAGGCGCCATGATGGGCAAGATGCCCAACGCCTTATGGCTCGAGGGCTCCTTTGTGGAGACCCTGAAGGGGTGGCAATCGGGGTGGTTTTACATCACCGAGCCGCGCGACCCTGAGTGGGTCGCAGCCCCCAAGTTCCGGTCTGGACCCCCAACGCAGCTCACGTCCTGGAAAGAGACGGGCTTGTCGTGGGGCAGCAAAGGAGAGGTGACTGGACTGCAAACATGCATCCAAACCCTTGTGGACAAGAAGCTCAAGCTTGTCAACGTAGTCCAGGTCATGCTCATCCGCATGATCCTCCCGTGTCAACAACGGGCCTCCAATCTGTGGGAGTTCAACCCGGCGCAGCACTGAACTCTGAGCAGGCTCTTCGACACGACGTACGAAGATGCCTGGAAGGTGCTTTTCAAGGGCGCCGAGGCTCCCGCATCCGCTATCGAGGATCGCGGATTCAGCGCGCAGCGTCACGCTAGCGCGGTAAGTTGTTTGTACCTTTTACAGGGTATTAGTTTTTCATAGTTTAACTCTATGCGGGATCTAAGCTCCCTTACCTTTAACAGGTTTGGCAGGCGAAGTCCGGAAAGATCAACTGTCCGGCTCCTTTGCCCGAAGACCCAGCCGATGCCTGCTTGGCGAAGCTGCTGGTTCTGGCACCCTATGTGGTGCCGGAGAAGAAGGCCATGAAGAAGGCCACGGGGACTTGAAAAAGTGCCCGGCGCCGGGGGGTATCGGGTTCATCATCCGATGGCTCCAAGGCGCATTCCTCCCGTGAAGACGAGGAGGAGGAAGAAGAGACCTCTCCACCTCCAGCGGGGGGACAGAAGAAAAGGAAAGCCGCCCTCATTGGGGAGGCCGAAGGGTCCAAGAAGGGGAAAACCCTTCCTCCGGACTACTCCACCGACGCCGACGACGGCGGAGAGGAGTGGCCGCTCAGGGCCAAGCTCCTGGCGAAATCGTAAGTATCCGGATACCAGAGTAATTCATAGTATTCCTTTATTGCACAACTTTCCCTTATGTCGAAATATGATTATGCAGCCCACCCAAAGACCGGCTCGACGCGTCATCGAGCGGTTCACTGGACTCGTCGGATGTGAATTCGCTTCCGACGGCCACCTCCCCCCGCCCTACGAACGACGCCGAAGTATTGTCCCAACAGGTTCCAAGCCAGGAGGAGGTGGTCCTGGAGGCGCCGCAAGGCGACCTCTCGAACTCCAGGAGTAAAGGGGATAAACCCCCCAGGGCTCCAAGTCCGGCCCTAGGCCGGACACCACTCCGGAACCTTCAAGGGTTCTAGAGTCCGGCGGGCGACCTCCTTCCAAGAGGAGCAAGCCCACCGTGCCGGTGACCCCCGTCCAACCGGAGGCGCCAGACAATCTGTTGGAGGTGCTCAAAGGTGCCTCCATCGACGAGGAGCACCGCACCATTATGAGTGCGGTGGTCCAGAAGGTTCAGTCCGCCAAGAGCGGACTGACTGAAGCTTGTACTAGCCTTTTAACAGGCTTTGAGGTAAGTAAAGAATGTGTAAATAATATTACCGCATAGACAGTAGCCCCTGATGCTCTGTTTGGCGTTCGGGAAGAAAAGCCGAAGAGAGGATCAAATAAAATTCACAGGAGTCTAACAAAAAGGAGTCAATATGCGTATGCAGGCTTCTCTGCTGGCGTCTGCCGCACTGACTGCGGAAGTGGACACACTAAAGCAGAACCTCGAGCAGTCTGAGCAAGAGCTCGGGCGTGCCAAGAAGCAGCTTGAGGACAAGGAAGGTAAGAAATACCCTGTTTAAATATATATAAAAAAGGTGCAATTGCAGAAAATGACAAGATTATCATGGCTATTGTAGGGGCCACGTCGGAGGTGGCGACCCTTAAGCAAGCGCTGGTCGAGGCTGAGAAGAGGGCGGCCACGGAGCGCACCGAGCGGGAGAAGTATGAGGCCCAGGTTGGCAAGGTGCAGCAAGATCTCCAGGCTCTCATGAAAAAACATGAGAGTTTGGAGCTTGACTCAAAGACGCGAGCGTCCAAGCTCGCGATGGCTATTGAAAATGCCAAGTATGCCAAGGCCGAATCCCAGAAGACCCTCCAGGAGTTGGATGCGGTCAAAAAGATAGCGGCGGGTAAGGCATTCTTTATCCAAAGCAAACACATAAACGTGAGTTACTTGTTACTTACCCGGATCCGGAGTTCTCCAGGAGCATTCGCAGATCTTCCCCGTAGCGTGTCCGATGCCGCCGCATTCTATCAAGCCGAGGAGGGCAGCTCGACGGTCAAAGTGTTCAGGTCTCAGTATGCTGAGGCCGGACACCCCGTGCCCCTGAGCGACCAGCTGAAGCAACTAGTCGAGCTCCACAAGACGGCCGAACAGGCCATGAAGGGCCTCATAGTTCGACTGTGGCCTGGGGAGGCTCTGCCTGGGAGCTATTTC
This sequence comes from Triticum aestivum, assembly GCF_018294505.1. Classification (NCBI taxonomy): domain Eukaryota; kingdom Viridiplantae; phylum Streptophyta; class Magnoliopsida; order Poales; family Poaceae; genus Triticum; species Triticum aestivum. The sequence goes on from NC_057809.1 coordinate 79,169,368, forward strand.
GGGCTGGTGCGGCGGCTGGTGGGGGCCTGTCCAAGGCTCGAAGTCATCAAGCGCTCCGTCTGCATTGAAGGTGCCCGTAGGGCCCTTGCCCGTGCTAAGGTGCACTGGGGCAAGCTGGATGCTGAGAAGCTTGTGAAGGACAGGCCACCGCCGGGGAAAGAGCATCGCAAGCCCGATAATTATTATATGGATGTTCTGAAGGGTGCCCGTCTTGTGGTGGATGAATGTTCCAGGGATGTAATTTTTGAATAAAACTCGCTCGTTTTGTCCTGTGTGCTGAAAACTTGTTCATATGCGCTAAGCAATGCTGCTGGAATTTAAAATATTACCTTCTGTGCGGTTGTTTATCAATTCTGAGAGATGGCGAGTCGTCGGCTTCTGCCCCCGTGCCGCTAGTGCTGGGGTGTTCGGGGATAAACCTGAGCGCTCTTTTTCCCATGTTTGGGTCCTTCGAGGGAGGCGCTCAGTACGACGAACAAGGCAATCGGACTATAATGCGTGAACACTCTCACTTAGCCATAGAATTCTATAATTTTAAATTTCGGTGAAGCCCCTGGTATTCGGAAGACCGAGTTCGGGGCGCTATCCATGCCTTGGCCGGACAGAGCCGACCCCTCGCTCTAAGCGCCATAAGTCTTTAGGGCCTCGAAAAACCTCTCGAACAGCGACCGGTTCTCGCTTCATCATGACAGTCAGTTTTAGCTTTCTCTACTGAGGTGCTCGACCCAGCTCAACTGGGGCACAATTGCAGTAGTTCTCCTAGTGCTACCTTAGCCGATATAGCGGAACGTAAGGCACCAAAACATAGGTGTCGGTGTCAAAACCGGCGGATCTCGGGTAGGGGGTCCCGAATTGTGCGTCTAGGCCAGATGGTAACAGGAGACAGGGGACACTTTGTTTTACCCAGGTTCGGGCCCTCTCGATGGAGGTAAAACCCGACTCCTGCTTGATTAATATTGATGATATGGGTAGTACAAGAGTAGATCTACCACGAGATCAAGGAGGCTAAACCCTAGAAGCTAGCCTATGGTATGATTGTGTATGGAGTTGATTCTGTCCTACGGACTACAACCCTCCGGTTTATATAGACACCGGATAGGGTTAGGGTTACATAGAGTCGGTTACAATGGTAGGAGATCTTGAATATCCGCATCGCCAAGCTTGCCTTCCACGCCAAGGAAAGTCCCATCCGGACACGGGACGAAGTCTTCAATCTTGTATCTTCATAATCCAGGAGTCCGGCTGAAGGTATAGTCCGGCTACCCGAACACCCCCTAATCCAGGACTCCCTCAGTAGCCCCTGAACCAGGCTTCAATGACGACGAGTCCGGCGCGCAAATTGTCTTCGGCATTGCAAGGCGGGTTCCTCCTCCAAGTCCTTCACAGAAGATTGTAATCACCAAGAGTAGTGTCCGTCTCTATAAAATGAGTTTCCACATATTGCTATAAAGAGAATAATATTAGCACAAATCAAATCTGCTGACGTATCCTGCAGTGCGCCATCACACTACAGCCAAGTCCTTTACTCGAATCGTTTTTATTTTTCCACCTCAGCATGTTTTGCGAGGCGGTTTCCTTGGCACGTCTTGTCAAAGCAGAGATCGTGTACCCTTTTTACGGGATTCTCATCAATATGGACGTGGGTAACCCAACCGCGCCATTTATCACGGCGCTCGGGAGGCAAGCGAGTTTTATTAGGCAGGTGGGGATGCATAACCGCATCCGCCTATATAAGGGGATAAGAATCCAGCCTTTTCACCTACGCCTTCTTCCTCCCTTGCCTATCCATCTCTCGCGCACCCGAGCTCCAGCGCCCAAGCCCGCACTTCCCACCTCAACCTTCTCCAGCAATGTCCGGAGCAGGAGGCAAATGGATGGTCTCCTCCGTTACGGAGGGAAAAATCAAGAAGCTAAGGAAGGTCGGGTATCTGTCCAAGGACATCGCGTACCGGCTTCCCGAGGAGGGGCAGCTCATCCCCACCCCAAGGCCCCATGAGAGGGTGGTTTTTCTCCTCCACTTCCTCCACAGACTGGGTTTTCCACTCCACCCATTCATTCGGGGGCTCATGTTCTACTACGGCCTAGATTTCCACGATCTGGCTCCGAACTTCATTCTCAACATCTTGGTGTTTATCGTCGTGTGTGAGGCCTTCCTCTGCGTTCCCCCCCATTTCAGCCTCTGGCTCAAGACTTTCAACGTCAAGCCCAAGGTGGTGCGCGGCAGCCAGGCGGAGTGCGGAGGCGCTATGGCGGGCAAGATGGCCAACGCCCTATGGTTCGAGGGCTCTTTCGTGGAGACCCTAAAGGGATGGCAATCCGGTGGTTCTATATCACCGAGCCACGCGATCCGGAATGGACCGCGGCCCCGAGTTCCGATCCGGACCCCCCACACGGCTTGTGTCCTGGAAAGAGACGGGCCTGTCATGGGGTGACGAAAAAGAGGTGACCGGATTGCAAACATGCATCCGGTCCCTAGTGAACAAGCCAGTCCGGCTAGTTAATATAATCCAGGTTATGCTCGTCCGCCGGATCCTCCCGTGCCAACAACGGGATTTCAATCTGTGGGAGTTCGACCCGGCACAGCACCAAACCCTCAACAGGCTATTCGACACGACGTATGAAGACGCCTAAAGGTGCTATTCAAGGGCGCCGAGGCTCCCGCATCCGCTTCCGAGGATCGCGGATACAGCTCACAGCGTCACGCTAGCAAGGTATGCCATCTACACCCTTCACAGGATGCTTAAGCCTTTTTTCATAGTTTGACACTATGCAGGATCTGAACTCCCTTACCTTTGATAGGCTTGGCAGGCGGTAGCCGAGCCGATTAACTGTCCGGCTCAGCTGCCCGAAGATCTAGCCCCAGCTTTACTAGTGAAGCTGCTGGCCCCGGCGCCTCATGTGGTGCCGGAGAAGAAGGCCAAGAAGAAGAAGACCATGGGGACTCGAAAGAGTGCCCGCAACGTGGTGGTGTCGGGCTCGTCATCTGACGAGTCTGAGGCGCCCTCCTCCCGCGAGAACGAGGAGGAGGAAGAAGAAAACTCTCCCCCTCCAGTGGAGGGAGGAGAGAAGAGGAAGGCCGCCCCAACGGGGGAGACCGAGGGGTCCAGAAAAAGGAAGACCCCTCCATCGGACTACACCCCTGACGCCAAAGTGGGTGAAGAGGAGTGGCCGGACAGGACCAAGCGTCCGACGAAATCGTAAGTTTGAGTATCAGAGTAACTCATGATGTTCCTTTATTGCGCAGCTTTCCCAAATGTCGAATGTAATCATGCAGCCCGCCCCGAGCCGCACTCAACGATTCGTCGAGCGGCTCCCTGGATTCATCGGACGTGAACTCTGTTCCACCCGCTGTCTCCCCCCGCACTGCGGATGACGCCGAAGTGGCATCGCAATGAGCTCCAGGGCAGGAGGAGGTGGTCCTGGAGGGGCCGCAAGGCGACCTCCCGGACCCCAGGAGTGAAGGGGACAAGACCCCTCAGGGCTCCAAGTCCGGCTTTAAGCCGGACATCGTGCCGGACTCTTCAACAATTCCGGACCGCGGCAGGCGAACTCCTTCCAAGAGAAGCAAGCCTTCTGAGCCGGCAGCCTCCGTCCAGCCGGAGGCGCCGGACAATCTGCTGGAGGTGCTTGAAGGCGCCTCCATTGACGAGGAGCACTGTATTACTATGAGTACGGTGATCCGGAAGGTTCAGACCGCCAAGAGCGGGCTGAATGAAGCTTGCGCTGGCCTCCTAACAGGCTTCGAGATAAGTAAAAATATGTAAAAATATTACCGCATAGATAGTAGCCCCTGATGCTCTATTTGGCGTTCGGAAAGGAAAGCCGAATAGAGGATCTATCAAATTTCGCAGGAGTCTAACAATAAAGAGTCACTATGCGTATGCAGGCTTCGCTGCTAGCCACCACCGCACTGACTGCGGAGGTGGATACCCTAAAACAGGGACTCGAGCGGTCCGAGCAAGAGCTCGGCCTTGCCAAGCAGGAGCTCGAGGAAAAAGAAGGTAGGAAATACCTTATAAAAAGATGCCTATAGAGAGGCGTGATTGCAAAAAATAACAGGATTGAACTGCTTATTATAGGGGCCACGACTGAGGTGGCGACCCTCAAGCAGGCGCTGTCCGAGGCCGAAAAGAAAACGGCCGTGGAGCGCACCGAGCGAGAGAAACTTGGGTCTCAGGTCGGCGAGATGCAGCAAGAGCTTCAGGCTCTCATGAAAAAACATGAGAGTTTGGATCTTGAGTCGAAGACCCAAGCGTCCGAGCTCGCGACGGCCCTCGAGACTACCAAGTCTACCAAGGCCAAAGCCCAAAAGGCCCTCCGAGAATTGGAGGATTTGAAAAAGATAGCAGCGGGTAAGGCATTCTTTATGCAAAACATAAATATAAAAGTAAACTACTTATTACTTACCCGAATCCGGAGTTCTCCAGGGGCATTCGTAGATCTTCCCCGCAGCGTATCTGATGCCGCCGCATTCTACCGAGCTGAAGAGGGCAGCTCGACGGAGAAGGTGTTCTGGTCTCAGTATGCTGAGGCCGGACACCCTGTGCCCTTGAGTGACTAGCTGAAACAGCTGGTCGAACTCCACAAGGCGGCCGAACAAGCCATGAAGGGCTTCATAGTTCGGCTATGGCCTGGAGAGGCCCTGCCTGGGAGCTACTTCGGGCTGGTGTGGCGGCTGGTGGAGGCCTGTCCAAGGCTCGTCAAGCGCTCTGTCTGCATCGAAGGTGCCCGTAGGGCCCTTGCCCGTGTAGAGGTGCACTGGGGTAAGTTGGACGGCGAGAAGCTTGTGATGGACGGGCCGCCGCCGGGGAAGGAGCATCACAAGCCGGATAACTACTATAAGGATGTTCTTGCGGGTGCCCGCCTTGTGGCACATGAGTGCACCAAGGATGTAATTTTTGAATGAATTCGCTCGTGTTTATCCTGTGCGCTGAAAACTTGTTCATATGCGCTAAGCAATGCTTATTGAATTTAAAATATTATTTTCTGTGCGGCCGTTTATCAAGAATTGAGAGATGGCCAGTCGTCGGCTTCTGCCCCCATGCCACGAGTGCTGGGGTGTTCGGTGATAAATCTGGACGCTCTTTTTCCCATGGTTGGGTCCTTCGAGGGAGGCGCTCAGCACGACGAACCAGGCAATCGGACTATAATGCTTGAACACTCTCACTTAGCCATAGAACGTTATAATTTTAAATTTTGGCGAAGCCCCTAGTTCGGAAGACCGAATTCGGGGCGCTATCCACGCCTAGGCTGGGGTCATCCAGCTCCTCGCTTGAAGCGGCATAAGCCTTTAGGGACTCGAAAAACCTCTCGAACGGCGACCGGTCTCTCGCCTCATCATGACAATCGGTTTTAGCTTTCTCCACTGAGGTGCTTAACCCAGCTCAACTGGGGCACAATCGCAGTGGTTCTCCTAGTGCTACCTTGGCCGATATAGCGGAACGTAAGGCACCAAAACATAGGAGTCGGGCAAACCCAACTATTGACCCAAATCATGATTCGGAGCCGATGCATATAGTGCTATATGTTCGGGGTGCCGCACTTGTTAAAGTGTACGGACTTCTCACACCATATTAAAGGGTACTGAAGCCCCTGGCGTACTTGCCGTACCACAATGTACGGGCGCGACATGTCATTAATGAGCATATATATGAAAAGAGTAATGCAAAAAATAGACAAAAAGCTAGGCATCATTTATGGAGAGGCTATTTATCAAAGCCGAACGATACAGATTGTGCGGTAAGCAAAAGATATTGGACTATTCAGTATGTCCTGACCAGGGGCAGGCCGCGGAATTATATATAAAGTAGGTATATCGCTCGTAACAGAGACCACCTGGGAGTTCCATGATGCGGCATGGCTTGTCTGCCTTCCTGGATCTTGCATCGTTTGTGCGGCAATCTAATTGCCGAACAGGTCGTCCGAAGTATGGAGTCCTGAAAGTAAGAAAAAAACAAAAAAGGAATCCGGCAGCCCCTGGTACGTTTTACGCCGTATGTTGGGTGTGCCGTTATTTTGCCCCTTCCCCTGTGCCCATGGTATTTCAAGGGCGTAGTTATGTACGCGAGGTACTGTTTCGCTAGGTCGCGAAAGCTGGGGTTGGGGCCGCATTGCTATGCTTGCTCAGAGTGTGCCAGGCGGTCCTGCTGTAGGTTACTCCGGGCGCGCTTGGCAGTGTCTGGCTTTTTAATGGCCGGACTGGAGAATTGCCTAAGAAGGCTACTTTGTACCTCCGCTGCTAGAGCCGTCGTATGCTCCTCTGTACGAAGAGAACGTTCGGTGTTGCCGTTGACCGTGATTACTCCTCGAGGGCCTGGCATCTTGAGTTTGAGATATGCGTAGTGCGGCACCGCATTGAATTTTGTGAATGCGGTTCGTCCGAGCAGGGCGTGATAGCCACTGCGAAACGGGACTATATCGAAGATTAACTCTTCGCTTCGGAAATTGTCTGGGGATCCGAAGACCACGTCAAGTGTTACTGAGCCTGTATAGTTGGCTTCTACGCCTGGTATGACGCCTTTAAAGGTCGTTCTTGTGGGTTTAATCCTTGAGGGATCTATGCCCATTTTCCGCACTGTGTCCTGATAAAGCAGGTTCAGGCTACTGCCGTCGTCCATGACTCTTGTGAGGTGAAATCCGTCGATGATTGGGTCAAGAACCAATGCGGCGAAGCCGCCGTGACGGATGCTAGTGGGATGGTCCCTTCGATCAAAAGTGATCGGGCAGGAGGACCATGGGTTGGACTTTGGGGCGACTGGCTCCATCGCGTATACGTCCCGTAGCGCATGCTTCCGCTCCCGCTTGGGAATGTGGGTTGCGTATATCATGTTCACCGTCCGCACTTGTGGGGGAAAGCCCTTCTGTCCATTGTTGTTCAGCGGCTCGGGCTCCTCGTCGTCGCTGTGCAGCCCCTTGTCTCTGTTTTCGGCTCTTAACTTGCCTGCCTGCTTGAACACCCAACAATCCCTGTTTGTGTGATTGGCTGGCTTTTTGGGGGTGCCATGTATTTGGCACAAGCGATCGAGTATTCGGTCCAAACTGGACGAGCCCTGAGTATTCTTTTTGAATGGCTTTTTCCACTGACCGGATTTGTAGCCTCTGAATCCGGCATTGACTGCCGTGTCTTCATTGCTGTCGCTGTTAACGCGGCGCTTTTGGTTGTTCCGACGTGTCCTGCCACTTTTGTCCTTGGTATCCGAATTACCAGGGTTCTTTGATAGGTTGTTACTGCGAGCTAGCCAGCTATCTTCTCCCGCGCAAAAGCGGGTCATGAGTGTCGTGAGGGCTGCCATGGATTTCGGCTTTTCCTGTCCCAGGTGCCGGGCAAGCCACTCGTCGTGGATGTTATGTTTGAAGGCTGCTAGGGCCTCTGCGTCCGGACAGTCGACTATCTGGTTTTTCTTAGTTAGGAACCGTGTCCAGAATTGTCTGGCTGATTCTTCTGGCTGCTGAATTATGTGGCTTAAGTCGTCGGCATCCGACGGTCGCACGTAAGTGCCCTAGAAGTTCTTGAGGAATGCGGCTTCCAGGTCCTCCCAAGAACCGATTGAGTCTGCTGGCAAGCTGTTAAGCCAATGCCGAGCTGGTCCTTTAAGTTTGAGCGGGAGGTACTTGATGGCGTGGAGATCATCGCTGCGTGCCATGTGGATGTGAAGGAGATAATCCTCAATCCATACCGCCGGGTCTGTGGTGCCATCGTATGATTCGATGTTTACGGGTTTGAATCCCTCTGGGATTTTATGATCCATTACTTCATTCGTGAAGCATAGCGGGTGTGTGGCGCCTCTGTAGTGGGCTATATCACGACGCAGCTCGAAAGAGCTATGTCTGTTGTGTTCGGCCCGGCCGGATTTGTTGTATCCGTCGTGAAGATTGTCACGTGCCGTAGGGCGCCTGTGCGATCCGTAGATCGATCTTGTTTGCCTTGCCTTATCCTCCAGTATGTCCCGTAGGTTGGGCGCATTTTCCCGTGCCTTAGTTGTGCAGCGTCGGGGCGTGGCTTGGGTGGAAGGCTGAGAGGCCTCTCTGTCGCGGCCGCGAGGTGGCCGGTCGGCCATGTCGTGCGCTGGTGATGTAGGTTCTTCCTCTTCTGGTCGGGGTAGTGACCTGCGCTTCGGGTAACTCTTGGAGGGGCGTTTGAGTTCATACTCTTCGGCCGCAAGGTCTTTAGTCCATCTGAAAGCTAGCAATTTTTGGGCAGCTCTAAGTTGTTGCTGCTTTTTCTTGAGGCTGCTTGCCGTGGCTAAAAGCCTGCGTTCAAAACGCTCTTGTTCGGCAGGGTCTGATGGTATGACGAATTCGTCGTCATCGAGGCTTGCCTCGTCTTCGGAGGGAGGAGTATAGTTATCATCCTCGACCTCTCGGTCTGCCGCTCTCTCATGAGGGTTGGCTTTTCCATCTTCCTGTGCCGAATCTTGCTGGGGTGGGTGTTCTTCGGCGTTATCTGGGGTAGTATTATCTCCCGTGCCGGAATCACCATTTGTGCTTTGGCGGGATTTAGAGCGGCGCCGCTGACGTTGGCGCTTTGGCTGTTTCTTGGGGGCGCCATCCCTCATTGTTCCATCGCCATGTCCGTCTTTTGGAGTATCCACCATGTATATGTCATATGACGAGGTGGCGTTCCAGCGCCCTACAGGTGCTGGTTCATGTTCGTCTCCTATATCGTCGTCCATGCTGTCGATGTCTTCGGAGCCGAAGTCAAGCATGTCGGTTAAATCGTCGACAGTGGCTACCAAGTGGGTGGTGGGTGGGTTTTGAATTTCCTCACCGTCCGTATCCCATCCTTGCTGACCGTAGTTCGGCCAGGGCTCTCCTGATAAAGAGAGAGACTTAAGAGAATTCAGGATGTCGCCAAAAGGCGAATGCTGAAAGATGTCCGCGGTAGTGAACTCCATTACCGGCGCCCAATCGGATTCGATTGGCAGGGGTGCGGGGGGCTCGGAGTTCGGAGAGGAATCCGGCTCCTCAGAGTCACGGGCCACGCGGAGTGCGGAGCCAGAGTTCGGCTCGATCGCCTCTGAGATCGCAGCCCCTGAGGCAGTGTCCAACCGCTGATCCTCGGTCGGCGCAGTAGGTTCCGAATCAATGGTCGAGACCGATGCGTGTGCGGCCTTCGGGGCGCTGTTCGGCAGCAGAGCTATATCATGCCCGTCGAGACAGCGCGGCGCGCTTGGCTGTGGCTCGAATCCGTCAAAGATCAAGTCCCCGCGGATGTCGATCGTGTAGTTTAGGCTTCCAAACCTGACCTGACGGCCAGGGGCGTAGCTTTCGATCTGCTCAAGGTGGCCAAGCGAATTGGCCCGCAGTGCGAAGCCGCGGAAGACGAAGATCTGTCCGGGGAGAAAAGTCTCACCCTGGACCAGATTGTTGTTGAAGATCGAAGGAGCCATCAGGCCTAAAGGCGACAACACAGAGGAACTCTCAATGAAAGCACCAATGTCAGTGTCAAAACCGGCGGATCTCGGGTAGGGGGTCCCGAACTGTGCGTCTAGGCCGGATGGTAACAGGAGACAGGGGACACTTTGTTTTACCTAGGTTCGGGCCCTCTCGATGGAGGTAAAACCCTACTCCTGCTTGATTAATATTGATGATATGGGTAGTACAAGAGTAGATCTACCATGAGATCAAGGAGGCTAAACCCTAGAAGCTAGCCTATGGTATGATTGTGTATGGAGTTGATTCTGTCCTACGGACTACAACCCTCCGGTTTATATAGACACCGGATAGGGTTAGGGTTACATAGAGTCGGTTACAATGGTAGGAGATCTTGAATATCCGCATCGCCAAGCTTGCCTTCCACGCCAAGGAAAGTCCCATCCGGACATGGGACGAAGTCTTCAATCTTGTATCTTCATAATCCAGGAGTCCGGCTACCCGAACACCCCCTAATCCAGGACTCCCTCAATAGGAGCCGAGCAAACCCAACTATTGACCCAAGACATGATTCAGAGCCGATGCATATAATGCTATAAGTTCGGGGTGCCGCACTTGTTAAAGTGTTCGGACTTCTCACACCATATTGAGGGGTACTAAAGCGCTGGCGTATTTTGGCCGTTCCAAAGTGTACGGGTGTAACATGTCGTTAAGGAACATATATTTATAAAAAAAGAGTAATGCAAAAATAGACAAAAGCTATGCATTGTTTATTAAAAAGGGCTGCGTTCAAAGCAGAACGATACAAAATAATGCAATAAGCAAAAGGTTGGACTATTTAACATGTCCGTTCCAGGGGCAGGTTGCGGAATGGTATGCGAAACAGGTATACTGCTCGTGATAGAGACCATCTAGGAGTTCCATAATGTGGCATGGCTTGTCTGCTTCCCTGGTTCTTGCATTGTTTGTGCGGCAATTGAACTGCTGAACAGGCCTTCCGAAGAATGGAGTCCTGAAAGTAAGAGAAAATTAAAAAATCGGCAGCCCCTGGTGCGGTTTAAGCCGTGTTTCGGGCGCGCCGTGATGGTGCCCATCCCCCTGTACCCATGGTATTTCTAGAGCGTAGTTATGTACGCGAAGTGCTGATGTTGCATTTTTGCGAGGGCTGGGGTTGGGGCCGCATTGCTACGCCTGCTCGGAACGTGCCAGGCGATCTTGTTGTAGGTTACTCCGGGCGCGCTTGACGGTGTCCGGACGTTTAATGGCCGGACTGGAGAACTGCCTGGAGAGGCTACTTTGTACTTCCGCTGCAAGGGCCGCCGTGTGCTCCTCCGTTCAGAGAGAGTGTTCGGTGTTTCCATTGACCGTAATTACTCCTCGAGGGCCTGGCATCTTGAGCTTAAGGTATGCGTAGTGCGGTACCGCATTGAACTTGGCGAATGTGGTTCGCCCGAGCAGTGCGTGATAGCCACTGCAGAATGGGACTATGTCGAAGATTAACTCCTCGCTTCGGAAATTATCCGGAGATCCGAAGACCACTTCAAGTGTGACTAAGCCTGTAGAGTTGGCCTCTACACCTGGTATTATGCCTTTAAAGGTCGTTTTGGTGGGCTTAATCCTCGAGGAATCTATGCCCATTTTCCGCACTGTATCCTGGTAAAGCAGGTTCAGGCTGCTGCCGCCGTCCATAAGGACTCTAGTGAGATGAAATCCGTCAATAATTGGTTCTAAAACCAATGCGGCGAATCCGCCATGACGGGTGCTAGTGGGATGGTCCCTTCGATCAAAGGTGATCGGGCAGGAGGACCATGGGTTGAACTTTGGGGTGACTGGCTCTACCGCGTATACGTCCCTTAACGCGCGCTTTCGCTCCCTCTTGGGGATATGGGTTGTGTATATCATGTTCACCGTCCGCACTTGTGGGGGAAAACCCTTCTATCCACTGTTGTTCGGCGGTCGGGGCTCCTTGTCGTCATCGCTATGCAGCCCCTTGTATTTATTTTTGGCATTTAACTTGCCTGCCTGCTTGAACACCCAACAATCCCTGTTAGTGTGATTGACCGGCTTTTCGGGGGTGCCATGTATCTGGCACAAGCGGTCGAGTATTCGGTCCAAATTGGACGGGCCCCTAGGATTTCTTTTGAATGGGTTTTTTCGCTGACCGGATTTATAGCCTCTGAATCCGGCATTAACTATTGTATCCTCAGCATTGTCGCCGTTAATGCGGCGCTTCTGCTTGTTGCGACGCGACCTGCCACTACTGTCCCTGGTATCCGAATTACCAGGGTTCTTGGTCATATTGTTGCTACGAGCAAGCCAGCTGTCTTCTCCCGCGTAAAAGCGGGTCATGAGTGTCGTGAGTGCTGCCATAGATTTTCACTTTTCCTGTCCAAGGTGCCGGGCAAGCCACTCGTCACGGTTATTGTGCTTGAAGGCTGCTAGGGCCTCTGCGTCCGGACAGTCGACTATTTGATTTTTCTTTGTTAGGAACCGTGTCCCGAATTGCCTGGCCGATTCCTCTGGCTGCTGAATTATGTGGCTTAGGTCATCGGCGTCTGGTGGTCGCACATAAGTGCCCTGGAAATTGTCAAGGAATGCGGCTTCCAGGTCCTCCCAACAACTGATTGATCCTGCTGGCAAGCTGTTAAGCCAATGCCGAGCTGGTCCTTTAAGCTTGAGTGGGAGGTATTTGATGGCGTGGAGATCATCGCCGCGGGCCATGTGGATATGAAGGAGATAATCCTCGATCCATACCGTAGGATCTGTTGTGCCATCATATGATTCGATGTTTACGGGTTTGAAACCCTCGGGGATTTGATGATCCATTACTTCATCTGTGAAGCATAGTGGGTGTGCGGCGCCTCTGTATTGGGCTATATCACGACGTAGCTCCAATGAGCTTTGTCTACTGTGTTCGGCCCTACCGGATTTGTGTCCGCCGTGACGGTTATCGTCTCGAGTCGTGGGGCGCCCACGCGATCCGTAGATCGATCTTGTTTTCCTTGCCTTGTCCTCCAACATATCTCGCAGGTCTGGCGCATTTTCCCGTGCCTTGGTACAAGGTGTGGCTTGAGTGGAGGGCCGAGAGGCCTCTCTGTCGCAGCCACGAGGTGGCCGGTCAGCCGTATCAAGTGCTGGTGATGTAGGTTTAAGTGCTTCCTCCTCTAATCGGGGTAGCACCCTGCGCTTTGGGTACCTCTTGGAGGGGCGTTCGAGTTTATGTTCTTCGGCCGCAAGGACTTCAGTCCATCTGTCGACTAGCAAATCTTGATCAGCTCTAAGTTGTTGCTGTTTTTTCTTGAGGCTTCTTGCCGTGGCCATAAGCCTGCGTTGAAAACGCTCTTGCTCGACGGGATCCTCTGGCACGACGAATTCGTCGTCGTCGAGTCTTGCCTCATCTTCGGAGGGAGGCATACAATTATCGTCCTCGACCTCTCTGTCTGCCGCTCTCTCATGAGGGCTGGCTTCTCCATCCTCCTGTGTTGAATATTGCTGGAGGGGGTTTTCTTCGGCACTCTCCGGAGTATTATTATCTCCCATGCTGGAATCACCGTATTTGCTTTGGCGGGATTTTGAGCGGCGCCACTGACGCCGGCGCTTAGGCTGTTTCTTGGAGGGGCCATCCTCCGCTGTTCCATCGCCATCTCCTTCTTTTGGGGTGTCCACCATGTATATGTCATATGACGAGGTGGCTTTCCAGGGCCCAATGGTCGCTGGTTCTTCATCGTCTCCTGCATCGGTGTCCATACCGTCGATGTCTTCGGGGTCGAAGTCGAGCATGTCGGTTAAATCGTCGACAGTGACTACAAAGTGGGTGGTGGGTGGGATTTGAATTTCTTCATCGTCCGTATCCCAACCTTGCTAACCGTAGTCCGGCCAGGGCTCTCCTGATAAAGAGAGAGACTTTAGTGTCTTCAGAATATCGCCGAAAGGCGAGTGCTGAAAGATGTCCGCGGCAGTAAACTCCATGATCGGCGCCCAATCGGATTCGATCGGCAGGGGCGCGGAGGGTTCGGAGTCCGGAGAGGAGTCCGGGTCCTTGGAGTCAGGAGTCTCGCGGAGTGCGGGGCTGGTGTTCGGCTCGATCGCCGTTGGGATCGCAGCCCTCGAGGCGGCATCCAACCACCCATCCTCGATCGGCGCAGTTGGCTCCGAATTAAGGGTCGAAGCCGATGCGGGTGTGGCCTCCAGGGCACTGTTCGGCCGCAGAGCGAGATCATGCTTGTCGTGACAGTGCGGCGCGCTCGGCAGTGGCTCGAATCCGTAGAGGATCAAGTCCCCGCGGATGTCAGCCGTGTAGTTTAAACTTCCAAATCTAACCTGACGGCCAGGGGCATAGCTTTCGATCTGCTCCAGATGGCCAAGCGAATTGGCCCGCAGTGCGAAGCCGCCGAAGACGAAGATCTGTCCGGGAGGAAGGTCTCATCCTGGACTGCATCACTATTGATGATCGTAGGAGCCATCAAGCCTAATGGCGACGACACAAAGGAACTCTCAATGAAAGCACCAATGTCGGTGTCAAAACCAGATGATCTCGGGTAGGGGGTCCCGAACTGTGCGTCTAGGCTGGATGGTAATAGGAGGCAAGGGACACGAAGTTTTACCCAGGTTCGGGCCCTCTTGATGGAGGTGAGGGATTCCTGGATTAGGGGGTGTTCGGGTAGTCGGACTATACCTTCAGCCGGACTCCTGGATTATGAAGATACAAGATTGAAGACTTCGTCTCGTGTCTGGAGGGGACTTTCCTTGGCGTGAAAGGCAAGCATGGCGATGCGGGTATTCAAGATCTCCTACCATTGTAACCGACTCTATGTAACCCTAACTCTATCTAGTGTCTATATAAACTGGAGGGTTGTAGTCCGTAGGACAGAATCAACTCCATACACAATCATACCATAGGCTAGCTTCTAGGGTTTAGCCTCCTTGATCTCGTGGTAGATCTACTCTTGTAACACCCATATCATCAATATTAATCAAGCAGGAGTAGGGTTTTACCTCCATTGAGAGGGCCCGAACCTGGGTAAAACAAAGTGTCCCCAGTCTCCTGTTACCATCTGGCCTAGACGCATAGTTCGGGACCCCCTACCCGAGATCCGCCGGTTTTGACACCGACATTGGTGCTTTCATTGAGAGTTCCTCTGTGTCGTCGCCTTTAGGCCCGATGGCTCCTTCGATCTTCAACAACAATGCGGTCCAGGGTGAGACTTTTCTCCCCGGACAGATCTTCGTCTTCGGTGGCTTCGCACTGCGGGCCAATTCGCTTGGCCACCTTGAGCAGATCGAAAGCTACGCCCCTGGCCGTCAGGTCAGGTTTGGAAGCCTAAACTACACGGCTGACATCCGCGGGGACTTAATCTTCGACGGATTCGAGACACAGCCAAGCGTGCCACGCTGTCTCGACGGGCATGATATAGCTCTGCCGCCGGACAGCGCCTTGGAGGCTGCACACGCATCGGTTTCAACCATTAATTCGGAACCTACTGCGCCGATCGAGGATCAGCGGTTGGACGCTGCCTCAGGGGCTGCGATCTCAAAGGTGATCGAGCCGAACTCCGGTCCCGCACTCCACATGGCCCGTGACTCCAAGGAGCCGGATTTCTCTCCAAACTCCGAGCCCCCCGCGCCCTTCCCAATCGAATCCGATTGGGCGCCGGTAATGGAGTTCACTGCCGCAGACATCTTTCAGCATTCGCCTTTTGGCGACATCCTGAATTCTCTCAAGTCTCTCTCTTTATCAGGAGAGCCCTGGCCGAACTACGGTCAGCAAGGGTGGGATACGGACGGAGAGGAAATTCAAAACCCACCCACCACCCACTTTGTAGCCACTATCGACGATTTAACCGACATACTTGACTTCGGCTCCGAAGACATCGACGGCATGAACGACGATATAGGAGACGAACAGGAACTAGCACCTGTAGGGCGCTGGAACGCCACCCCATCTCATGATGTGTACATGGTGGACACCCCTAAAGGAAGCGATAACGAGGAAAAAGGGGAGGGGACGAGAGATAGACCCCCCGAAAAGCAATCAAGGCGTCGGCGTAAACGCCGACCCAAGCCCCGCCTCGGCAAAAACCCAGCCATAGAGCAGGACGAGCCAGTAGACGACGGGCAGGCCTTAGAGCAACCGTCCAAACAGGGCAACACGGATAGAGAAACCGAACATCCCTCCTCAGGCGAAAACGGCATTCTGGACGATCTCACGCCGAATAAACTCACGGAGCAGAATCTCCATGAGAGGCTCGTTGCAACTACACGCAGCCTAAAAAAGCAGAAGCAGAAGCTAAAAACAGCGGAAGACGCACTCCGGATCAGATGGAGCAAGGTAATCAATGCCACAGATAAGTACGGCGACAATCGCCGCACTAGAAGCTATCCGAAAAGAAAGCTACTACCTGAATTCGACGAACAGGCCTCAGAGCCCTCACATTCAATAAATGAAAAAGCCACACGGTCGGATAGACGACCCATAAAGCAACAAGCGGCGCCGCACCTAAATCGGCATGCGACCCACTTAAGGACCCGCATCATGGCCCAGTCAGGTCCATTTATGGGCCAAGAAAGCAAGCTCTCGTAAGCGACGCTATGAAGCCATCATCAGAATCTGGCATACCCAAATACAGGGGTGCCGCACACCCCCTATGTTTCACTGATGAGGTCCTGGACCATGAATTCCCAGAGGGATTCAAACCCGTCAACATAGAGGCATACGATGGAACAACAGACCCAGGAGTCTGGATCGAGGATTACATCCTCCACATACACATGGCTAGAGGAGATGATCTCCACGCCATAAAATATCTACCCCTTAAGCTTAAAGGGCCAGCCTGGCATTGGCTTAAAAGCCTTCCCGAAAACACAATTGGAAGCTGGGAAGAGCTCGAGGATGCTTTCCGAGCAAACTTTCAAGGGACCTATGTCCGCCCTCCGGATGCAGACGATCTTAGTCGCATAACTCAACAACCCGGAGAATCATCTCGGCAGTTCTGGAATAGATTCCTCACTAAAAAGAATCAGATAGTCGACTGTCCGGACGCCGAAGCCCTAGCAGCTTTCAGGCATAATGTCCGAGACGAATGGCTCACCAGACACCTCGGCCAAGAAAAACCAAGAACAATGGCCGCACTAACAAGCCTCATGACCCGCTTTTGTGCAGGGGAGGACAGCTGGTTGGCAAGGTGCAGCCCCAGCGACCCAAGTACATCCGAAACCAGGGATGGAAACAGAAGACCGCGACGCAACAAGGACCATCACCGGACTAAGGACAAAAGTCCGAAGAGCACGGCAGTCAACGCCGGATTTAAAGGCTCACGACAAAATCAGGAAAAATCGCCCCCCAGGATAACAGGGATGATCCATCCAACCTAAATAAAATCCTGGACAGGATATGTCAGATACACAGTACTCCAGCGAAGCCCGCTAACCATACCCACAGAGATTGTTGGGTTTTCAAACAATCCGGCAGACTTAATGCCGAACACAAGGGGCTCGGCACACCAAGCGAAGACGAGGACGAACCCCAACAGCAGAGCACCAGGAAACAAAAGAACTTCCCGCAAGAAGTAAAAACAGTGAACTTACTTCACATAACAAAACATGCGGTGCCCGTAAAGGTACGCACCACACGGCCCATCCCCAAAGGATCTTGCCACTGGTTGTCAAAACCGATCACCTTTGATCAGCTAGATTATTCTAGGAATATCAAGAACGTAGGATGGATTGCCTTGATACTCGATCCAACAATTGGCGGACTCAGGTTTTCAAATGTCCTTATGGACGGCGGCAGCAGACTAAACCTGATATATCAGGATACAATACAACACATGGGGACAAACCCAACAAGAATCCACCGCAGCAAAACCTCCTTTCAAGGGGTAATACCGCGCCCGGACACCCATTGTACGGGTTTTCTCCAGCTCACAGTCACATTCGGCTCCGCCGATAACCTCCGCCGCAAAAAGCTGACCTTCCACGCCGTCCCGTTCTCAAGTCGCTATCAAGCACTTCTGGGACGCGAAGCTTTCGCTTGATTTAACGCAATACCGCATTATGCATCTCTTACGCTTAAGATGCCCGGTCCATGAGGCATCATTTCTTTGACAGGAAAGCACTAAAGTGCGCCTCCCTAAGCGGAGGACAGTGCGGCCGCTTTAACAGCCCCACAGAAAAATGGCCTCACCGGCCAAAAAACTTTAAAATAGGTCCTTTCAAGACCGCGAACACGGATAGACGAGTTCGGTGCAAAATCATCATTGATGCAGGCCTAGAAGCCATATACCCCCGCACAAGGGGCTCCACGCATATACAATAACAGACAATACAGCTCAAACGTCCATATCTTACTTTATACTTTGCTTATTTTTTTTCCGCACAACCCATTTTCAACTCAGTTCCTGTCTTCTACAGAAGAACGTCGTGCGGCGCCCGTCCGGGATATGGCACAACGGAGACATAGGCGCAGATGTGCAGTAGGGACCCGCCCTAAAGGATTCTTTTCAGGTTAAGACCCTGCGTAAACCTTTTTTACTGTCTCTCATTGCTACACTTCCCCTGGTTTTTTCTTTCCAGTATAACCAAGGAGGAGGCTGGCGTCTTGGCATGTGACCATGTCAGAATTTTCGCACGTACCCGGGCACTAGGGGCTTTTTTAATAAAGAGTGTTGTTTGGCCCGCACTCATAAAGACCGAACACCTTAGAGAGTGTTCAGCGTCTCGAGTTTTGGCATTATATGCATCAGCTCCGAATCATGTCTTTGGTCAAATGTTGGGTTGCCCGGCTCCTGAGTTCGGCTACCTTACGTTCCGCTCTATCGGCTAAGGTAGCACCAGGAGAACTACTGTGATTGTGCCCCCGGTTCGGCCAGGGCGAGCACCTCAGTAGAGAAAGCCGAAAACTGACTGCCATGATGTAGCATGAGACTGGTCAGCCACTCGATGACCAATCGGAATCTATCGGATTCCTCCGCTTTAACGAAGGGCCGTTTCCCGGCCAGGCACATACGCGCCCCAAATTCGGACGAGCACAGTTGCCACCAAGGAGCTACCTAAAGAGTCTCATTTTCAAACTCCTATGGCTAAGTGAAAGTGTTAAAGCATTATAGTCCGGTTGCCTGGCCCGCTGCGCTATCACCTCCTTTGTAGGACCAAGACGTTGGGTTAAGTGTGAAAATGCGTCTTCTGCGAGCACCCCCGCACTATGTGCGTGGGGGCTGAAGCCAACGACTGCCATCTTTCAGATTCTATACATATATATATATATATATCTTAAAATGGCTGTATAGAAGGTGTTTACAATACTTGGAGGCACAAGTATAAAAGGCCATCAAAATATTACTTTATAATTACATATGCTATCATAACATAGCATCTTTCGGGCACTGCATCTCTATTAAACAAGCGCCTTCAAGAACTTCCTGAAAATAGTGCTCGGAGGGTACTCGGCTTTGGTCCGAATCTCGAGACGCAACAACGGTGGTCTCCATCTCCGCCCAGTATGTCTTAACACGGGCTAGAGCCATCCTAGCGCCCTCTATGCATGCTGACCTCTTAATTGCATTTATACGCGGCACCGCGTCAAGGAATTGCTGCACCAAGCTGAAATAACTCTTTGGCTCCGAACTCCCCGGCCACAGGTGACCCATGACATACTTCATGGCGAGTCCAGACAACCTATTCAGTTCGGCCCATTGAGCCAAACGATCATCCACCGCCAGTGGATGCTCTGGATTGTGACACTACGACCAGAAAAGCCTTTCCACTTCACGATCTTTTTAATTTCGAAAGTGTTCGGTCGCATCAGCAGCACTCGCTGCCAAATCCAGATAGGTGTCCTCCACACTCCACATCCGGTCCAACGGAGCAAACTTCGGATCACAAACCTTCCTTCGCAGCATAAAGGGCTTTCCAGCCACAATCTGTTCGGCCTGACGCAGCTCCTCCTTCGCAGCTCTCATCGCAGAGCGAGCGTCCTTGGCATCAGCGACGGCCTTCTCTAAGTCCGTCTATTTCGCCTGGCCTTCTCTTTCAAGAAATCTGCAACGGTCCGTAGCGCTTTTTAACTTTTTGGCCTTCTCGGCCATCTCCTCTTTGCTTCGGCAATGAGAAGCCTGTTCGGCTCTCACCTCTTCAAGGGCTTTCTTGGCAACCGCATCACTTTCTCTGGCTTGTTCTTTAGCTCGGGCAAGTTCTGCCCTAAGACTCTCCGTGGCGGGCGCGCTATCTGCGTCAAGCATACACATAGTAAGACACTGGTATAAAACTCTTCTTACCTGATGCGGCCCGAAGAATTGCATACCTTGAGCTTCATCAAGCCGCTTATTAACAAGCGTGATGTCGGCATCTGCCACGTCCAGCTGCCGCTTTAGTTCGGCAAAATCTTCAGTTCGGCTCGATTCCGGACTCCCTGCCGCCTACATTCAAAGGCAACATCTTATACCTGGGATTATGATCCTCCGCGTGCCGTCATTTCTTGACGACGCGCAGAGTCTCAGGGGCTACTATCTACATAGGGCGCATCTTATTCATGCCCAACGGACCAAAGGGAACATTATCTAACGTACCTCAAACCCCGTCAATAAGCTTTTGACGGCCTCATGCAATCCGCTTTCTGTGGATGAAATCTTTTCAATCACCGTACCCATCAATGCACGGTGCTCCTCTAAGATAGAAGCTCGCCCCAGCAGAATCTTTAGCTCCTCCAGCCGAGCACCAGACGGTGCCGGACTTGTCCTATGGCCCCCTTCGAAGGCCGGACGCGGAGAACTTCGGGGGGCCGCACTGCCACCTTCCGCCCCTGCCGGATTCGGAGAAACCCTCCGCGACGACACCTCAAGGTCGCCCGCCTCGCTAGGCGGCACGGCAGGGGGAGGCTCCCGCTCTCCATCATCTCCGGAAGAAGATCCCCCGAAGACGAGCTCTGCTGAGAAGGGCTGAGGTCCGAGCTACAAGGTAACATTTCGGTTAATCTTCTCAGATATAAATCAAAGATTTCTCTCGTCCCTCAAAAGGAAAACCTCTCTCTACTTACGGCTCGCTGGAGGGCTGATCCCCTTGAGGGCGTAGTCCGGCCGAGGGACTCCCCGGCGCCGGACCCTCTGACGAGGATTTTTCCCCCCGCTTCGAGAACATGGTTTTCGGATCATCAGAGGCAGCTCTTTTGTTCCCCTTAGGGGAGGAAATGTCGGTTCCTCCCTTCGAAGCAGCCTCCTTCGAGGTGGCCATAGCTTCCTTGTCCTCCCCCTCCAAAGGCATTATTTCCAGCATCTTGACTAGCACGGGATCCGGCCTGGTTTCAGGAAGGGGAGCCGGACACCTGGTCAGCTTTGCCTTCGCTATCCACTCCTGTTTAAAAGGACAGCTCTTTTAGGGGCAAGTTTATTATACGGATAGAAGGTCCGGGCACAAGATTGCTTACTTGAGTGTCCGGGCGATTGCAGCTTAGGCCTGCGTCCTCGGTTAAATCCGGACACATCTCTTGTGATCCGAAGAACAGTTTATACATCTCCACGGGTGTTGCGCCCATGAAGTTCTGGAGAACTCGCGGTCCCTCCGGATTAAACTCCCACAGACGAAGGGGGCGACGTTTGTCGGGCAATGTTCGGCGAATCAGCATGACCTGCATCACCTTGACCAGGTTGAGGTCTCCTTCTAAGAGATCCCTAATGCGGCCCTGCAACAGGGGCACGTCTTTGGGTAACCCCCAGTCTAATCCTTTGTTGACCCATGACGATAGCCTTGGTGGGGGACCCGAGCGAAAGGCAGGAGGCGCCGCCCACTTGGCGCTCCTGGGAGCGGTGATATAGAACCATTCTCGTTGCCACAAGCCGAGATCCTCTTGGAAGAAGCCCTCGGGCCATGGAGCATCGGCATTCTTGCTTATGACAACGCCTCCGCACTCTACATGCCGTCCCTCGATCATCTTCGGCTCCACTCCAAAGGTCTTGAGCCATAATTCGAAGTGAGGGGTAACATGGAGGGATGCTTCGCACACAACGATGAACAAAGAAATATGGAGGATGGACTCCGGGGCTAAGTCATGAAATTCCAGCCCGTAATAAAACAGCAGCCCCCTCACGAAGGGATCTATCGGGAAGCCTAACCCCCGAAGGAAGTGAGACATGAACAATACGCTCTCACCGGGATGGGGGCTGGGAATAGCTTGCCCTTGAACAGGCAACCTATGCGGAATTTCGGCGGTCAAGAACTTAGCCTCTCTGAACTTTAGCACGTCCTCCTCTGTGACGGAGGAGGACATCCATCGGCCTTGAAGGTCGGAACCGGACATTGTCGAAGGTTCGAAGCGCCTGAAATCTGAAGCCTAGGGTGTTGGAACTCGAGGCGGCGAGCGAACTTGTTTGAGATTGAAAAAGGAGTAAGGCCTTGGTCTCTTTATAAGAGGTCGAATACCAAGAACCCTCCCCGTAACCGTTTGAGACTCGCCTTTAATCGAGAGAAAATGCTAACGGGCACGATTGGGTTACCCACGTCCATATTGATGAGAATCTCGTAAAAGGGGGGCACACGATCTCTGCTTTGACAAGACGTGCCAAGGAAACCGCCTCGCAAAACATGCTGAGGTGGAAAAATAAAAACGATTCAAGTAAAGGGCTTGGCTGTAGTGTGATGGCGCACTGCAGGATACGTCAGCAGATTTGATTTGTGCTAATATAATTCTCTTTATGGCAATATGTGGAAACTCATTTTACAGAGCCGGACACTACTCTTGGTGATTACAATCTTCTATGAAGGACTTGGAGGAGGAACTCGCCTTGCAATGCCGAAGACAATTTGCACGCCGGACTCGTCGTCATTGAAGTCTGGTTCAGGGGCTACTGAGGGAGTCCTGGATTAGGGGGTGTTCGGGTAGCCGGACTATACCTTCAGCCGGACTCCTGGATTATGAAGATACAAGATTGAAGACTTCGTCCCGTGTCCGGAGGGGACTTTCCTTGGCGTGAAAGGCAAGCTTGGCGATGCGGATATTCAAGATCTCCTACCATTGTAACCGACTCTATGTAACCCTAACCCTATCCGGTGTCTATATAAACCGGAGGGTTGTAGTCCGTAGGACAGAATCAACTCCATACACAATCATACCATAGGCTAGCTTCTAGGGTTTAGCCTCCTTGATCTCGTGGTAGATCTACTCTTGTACTACCCATATCATCAATATTAATCAAGCAGGAGTAGGGTTTTACCTCCATCGAGAGGGCCCGAACCTGGGTAAAACAAAGTGTCCCCAGTCTCCTGTTACCATCCGGCCTAGACGCACAGTTCGGGACCCCCTACCCGAGATCCGCCTGACTATCTTGGCGTACCCAAGTGAAATTACGATAAAAGAAAAGCATGGATATGGGGAGAGGTGGATAACTAGATTGGCATGTACTTAAAAAGGAAAGTCCCTTCCGGACATGGGACGAAGTCTTCAATCTTGTATCTTCATAGCCCAGGAGTCCGGCTGAAGGTATAGTCCGGCCGTCCAGACACCCCCTAATCCAGGACTCCCTCACCCATTAACCCCCCCCCCCCTTGGGGGGGGGGGTCCGGTAACCCCCCGGTACTCCGGGAAATGCCCGAACTTATCTGAAACCTTTCCAGTGTCCAAACATAACCTTCCAATATATAAATCTTTATGTCTCAACCATTTAGAGACTCCTCGTCATGTACGTGATCTCATCCGGGACTCCAAACAACCTTCGGTACATCAAATCACATAACTCACAATACATATCGTCATCGAACGTTAAGCGTGCGGACCCTACGGGTTCGAGAACTATGTAGACATGACCGAGACTCATCTCCGGTCAATAACCAATAGCGGAACCTGGATGCTCATATTGGTTCCTACATATTCTACGAAGATCTTTATCGGTCAAACCGCATAACAACATATGTTGTTCCCTTTGTCATCGGTATGTTACTTTCCCGAGATTCGATCGTCGGTATCATCATACCTAGTTCAATCTCATTACCGGCAAGTCTCTTTACTCGTTCTATAATGCAACATCCCGCAACTAACTCATTAGTAACATTGCTTGCAAGGCTTATAGTGATGTGCATTAGCGAGAGGGCCTAGAGATACCTCTCCGACAATCGGAATGACAAATCCTAATATCGATTTATGCCAACTCAACAAACACCATCGGAGACACCTGTAGAGCATCTTTATAATAACCCAGTTACATTGTGATGTTTGATAACACACTAAGTATTCCTCCGGTATTCGGGAGTTGCATAATCTCATAGTCATAGGAACATGTATAAGTCATAAAGTAAGCAATATCAATAAACTAAACGATCATAGTGCTAAGCTAACGGATGGGTCATGTCAATCACATCATTCTCTAATGATGTGATCCCATTTATCAAATGACAACCCATGTCTATGGTTAGGAAACTTAACAATCTTTGATTAACGAGCTAGTCAAGTAGAGGCATACTAGTGACATTGTGTTTGTCTGTGTATTCACACATGTACTAAGTTTCCGATTAATACAATTCTAGCCTGAATAATAAACATTCATCATGATATAAGGAAATATAAATAACAACTTTATTATTGCCTCTAGGGCGTATTTCCTCCAGTCTCCCACTTGCACTAGAGTCAATAATCTATATTACATTGTAATGATTCTAACACCCATGGAGTCTTGGTGTTGATCATGTTTTGCTCGTGAGAGAGGCTTAGTTAACAGGTGTGCAACATTCAGATCCGTATGTATTTTGCAAATATCTATGTCTCCTTCCTTAACTTGATCGCGGATGGAATTGAAGAGTCTCTTGATGTACTTGGTTCTTTTGTGAAATATGGATTCCTTTGCCAAGGCAATTGCACCAGTATTGTCATAAAAGATTTTCATTGGACCAGATGCACTAGGTATGACACCTAGATCGGATATGAACTCCTTCATCTAGACTCCTTCATTTGCTGCTTCTGAAGCAACTATGTACTCCGCTTCGCACGTAGATCCCGCCACAAAGCTCTGCTTGGAACTGCACCAACTTATAGCTCCTCCATTTAATAAAAATACGTATCTGGTTTGTGACTTAGAGTCATCCGGATCACTATCAAAGCTTACATTGACGTAACAATTTACGACGAGATCTTTGTCACCTCCATAAACGAGAAACATATCCTTAATCCTTTTCAGGTATTTCAGGATGTTCTTGGCCGCTGTCCAGTGATCCACTCCTGGATTACTTTGGTACCTCCGTGCTAAACTAATAGCAAGGCACACATCAGGTCTGATACACAGCATTGCATACATGATAGCACCTATGGCTGAAGCATAGGGAATGACTTTCATTTTCTCACTATCTCCTGAAGTGGTCGTGAAGGAAATATGCCATAGAGGCAATAATAAAGTTATTAATTATTTCCTTATTTCATCATAAATGTTTATTATTCATGCTAGAATTGTAATAACCGGAAACTTAGTACATGTGTGAATATATAGACAAACAGAGTGTCACTAGTTTGCCTCTACTTGACTAGCTCGTTGAATCAATAATGGTTATGGTTCCTAACCATAGACATGAGTTGTCATTTGATTAACGGGATCACATCATTAGAGAATGATGTGATTTGCTTGACCCATCCATTAGCTTAGCAAGATGATCGTTTAGTTTGTTGCTATCGCTTTCTCCATAACTTAAACATGTTCCTGTGACTATGAGATCATGCAACCTCCGAATACCGGAGGAACACTTTGTGTGCTACCAAAAGTCACAACATAACTGGGTGATTATAAAGATGCTCTACAGGTGTCTCCAATGGTGTTTGTTGAGTTGGCATAGATCGAGATTAGGATTTGTCACTCCGATTGTCGGAGAGGTATCTCTAGGCCCTCTTGGTAATGCACATCACTATAAGCCTTGCAAGCAATGTGACTAATGAGTTAGTTGAGGGATGATGCATTACGGAACGAGTAAAGAGACTTGTCGGTAACGAGATTGAACTAGGTATTGAGATACCGACGATCGAATCTCGGGCAAGTAACATATGGATGACAAAGGGAACAACGTATATCGTTATGTGGTTTGACCGATAAAGATCTTTGAAGAATATGTGGGAGCCAATATGAACATCCAGGTTCCGCTATTGGTTATTGACCGGAGACGTTTCTCGATCATGTCTACGTAGTTCTTGAACCCATAGGGTCCACACGCTTAACGATCGGTATTATGAGTTTATGTGTTTTGATGTACCAAATCTAGTTCGGAGTCCTGGATGTGATCACGTACATCATGAGGAGTCTCGAAATGGTCGATACATAAAGATTTATATATTGGATGGCTATATTCGGACATCGGAAGTGTTCCGGGTGATTTCGGAGAAAACCAGAGTACCGGAGGGTTACCGGAACCCCCCTCCCCCGAGAGAACTAATGGGCCACATGGGCTTTAGTGGAGAGAGAGAGGGCCGGCCAGGGCAGTCCGCGCGCCCCCTCCCCCTCCGGTCCGAATTGGACTATGGAAGGGGGGCGGCGCCCCCCTTTCCTTCTCCCTCTCCTCCTTCCTTTCCCCCTCCTCCTCCTCCGCTCCTGGCGCGCACCAAGGGCCGGCCGGCCTCCCCCTTGCTCCTTTATATACGGGGGTAGGGTGGCACCCTAGGACACATAAGCTGATTGTTTCAGCCATGTGCGGTGCCCCCCTCCACCATAATCCACCTCGGTCATATCGTAGCGGTGCTTAGGGGAAGCCCTATTCCGGTAGCATCATCATCACCGTCATCACGCCGTCGTGCTGACAAAGCTCTCCCTCGACACTCTACTGGATCATGAGTTCGTGGGACGTAACCGAGCCGAACGTGTGCATATTGCGGAGGTGCGTACCTTTGGTGCTACGATTGGTCGATCATGAAGACGTACGACTACATCAACCGCGTTGTCATAACGCTTCCGCTTATGGTCTACGAGGGTATGTGGACAACATTCTTCCCTCTCATTGTTATGCATCACCATGATCTTGCGTGTGCATAGGATTTTTTTTGAAATTACTACGTTCCCCAACAGTGGCATCCGAGCCAGGTTTATGCATAGATGTTATATGCACGAGTAGAACACAAAGGAGTTGTGGGCGTGGGTATATACATATTGCTTATCATCACTAGTTGTTTCTTGATTCGGCGCTATTGTTGGATGAAGCGGCCCAGACTGACATTACGCGTACGCTTACGCGAGACTGGTTCTACCGACGTGCTTTGCACACAGGTGGCTAGTGGGTGTCAGTTTCTCCAACTTTAGTTGAATCGGATTCAATGAACAGGGTTCTTTTTGAAGATCAAAAAGCAATCATTATACCACGTTGTGGTTTTTGATGCATAGGTAACAACGGTTCTTTCTCAGCCCGTAGCAGCCACGTAAAACTTGCAACAACAAAGTAGAGCACGTCTAACTTGTTTTTGCAAGGCATGTTGTGATGTGATATGGTCAAGACATGATGCTAAATTTTATTGTATGAGATGATCATGTTTTGTAACACAGTTATCGGCAACTGGCAGGAGCCATATCGTTGTCGCTTTATTGTATGAAATGCAATCGCCATGTAATTGCTTTACTTTATCACTAAGCAGTAGCGATAGTTGTAGAAGCAATAGTTGGCGAGATGACAATGATGCTTCGATGGTGATCAAGGTGTCAAGCCGGTGACGATGGTGATCATGACGGTGCTTTGGAGATGGAGATCAAAGGCACAAGATGATGATGGCTATATCATATCACTTATATTGATTGCATGTGATGTTTATCCTTTATGTATCTTATTTTGCTTAGTTCGACGGTAGCATTATAAGATGATCTCTCACTAAATTTCAAGGTATAAGTGTTCTCCCGGAGTATGCACCGTTGCTACAGTTCGTCGTGCCGAGACACCACGTGATGATCGGGTGTGATAAGCTCTACGTGCACATACAATGGGTGCAAGCCAGTTTTGCACATGTGGAATACTCATGTTAAACTTGACAATCCTAGCATATGCAGATATGGCCTCGGAACACTGAGACCGAAAGGTCGAGCATGAATCATATAGTAGATATGATCAACATAGTGATGTTCACCATTGAAAACTACTCCATCTCACATGATGATGAGACATGGTTTAGTTGATATGGATCACGTGATCACTTAGATGATTAGAGAGATGTCTGTCTAAGTGGGAGTTCTTAAGTAATTTGATTAATTGAACTTTGATTTATCATGAACTTAGTACCTAATGGTATTTTGCATATCTATGTTATTGTAGATAGATGGCATGTGCTATTGTTCTGTTGAATTTTAATGCGTTCATAGAGAAAGCTAAGTTGAAAGATGATGGTAGAAACTACACGGACTGGGTCCGTAACTTGAGGATTATCCTCATTGATGCATAGAAGAATTACATCATGGAAGCACCGCTAGGTGACAAACACGCTGCAGGAGCAACGCCAGATGTTGTGAACACCTGGTAGAGCAAAGCTGATGACTACTCGATAGTTCAGTGTGCCATGCTTTACGGCTTAGAACCGGGACTTCAACGACGTTTTGAACGTCATGGAGCATATGAGATGTTCTAGGAGTTGAAGTTAATATTTCAAGCAAATGCCCCGATTGAGAGATATAAAGTCTCCAATAAGTTCTACAGCTGCAAGATGGAGGAGAATAGTTTTGTAAGTGAACATATACTCAGAATGTCTGGGTACCACAACCACTTGACTCAGCTGGGAGTTAATCTTCCTGATGATAGTGTCATTGACAGAGTTCTTCGATCACTACCACCAAGCTACAAGAGCTTCGTGATGAACTATAATATGCAAGGGATGGATAAGACGATTCCTGAGCTCTTCGCAATGCTAAAGGCTGCGGAGGTAGAAATCAAGAAGGAGCATCAAGTGTTGATGGTCAACAAGACCACCATCTTTAAGAAAAAGGGTAAAGGGAAGAGGGGGAACTTCAAGAAGAACATCAATCCAGTTGCTACTCAAGTGAAGAAACCCAAGACTGGACCTAAGCCTGAGACTGAGTGCTTCTACTGCAAAGGAACTGGTCACTGGAAGCGGAACTGCCCCAAGTATTTTGCAGAGAAGAAGGATGTCAAAGTGAAAGGTATATTTGATATACATGTTATTGATGTGTACCTTACTAATGCTCGCAGTAGTGCCTGGGTATTTGATACTGGTTCAGTTGCTAACATTTGCAACTCGAAACAGGGGCTACGGATTAAGCGAAGAGTGGCTAAGGATGAGGTGATGATGCGCGTGGGAAATGGTTCCAAAGTCAATGTGATCGCCATCGGCACACTACCTCTACATCTACCTTCAAGATTAGTTTTAGACCTAAATAATTGTTATTTGGTGTCAGTGTTGAGCATGAACATTATATCTGGATCTTGTTTGATGCGAGACGGTTATTCATTTAAATCAAAGAATAATGGTTGTTCTGTTTATACGAGTAATATCTTTTATGGTCATTCACCCTTGATGAGTGGTCTATTTTTACTAAATCTTCATAGTAGTGATACACATGTTCATAGTATTGAAGCCAAAAGATACAGAGTTGATAATGATAATGCAACTTATTTGTGGCACTGCCATTTAGGTCATATTGGTGTAAAGCGCATGAAGAAACTCCATTCTGATGGACTTTTGAAATTACTTGATTATGAATCACTTGGTACTTGCGAACCATGCCTCATGGGCAAGATGACTAAAACTCTGTTCTCCAGAACAATGGAGCGAGCAACAGA
This sequence comes from Triticum aestivum, assembly GCF_018294505.1. NCBI lineage: Eukaryota > Viridiplantae > Streptophyta > Magnoliopsida > Poales > Poaceae > Triticum > Triticum aestivum. The sequence continues at coordinate 79,198,462 of NC_057809.1, forward strand.
GTTATTGGAAATCATACATAATGATGTATGTGGTCCAATGAACATTGAAGATCGCGACGGATATCATTATTTTCTCACCTTCACAGATGATTTGAGCAGATATGGGTATATCTACTTAATAAAACATAAGTCTGAAACATTTGAAAAGTTCAAAGAATTTCAGAGTGAAGTGGAAAATCATCGTAACAAGAAAATCAAGTTTCTACGATCTGATCATAGAGGTGAATATTTGAGTTATGAGTTTGAACTTCATTTGAAACAATGCAGAATAGTTTCGCAACTCACGCCACCTGTAACACCACAACATAATGGTGTGTCCGAACATCGTAACCGCACTTTATTAGATATGGTGCGATCTATGATGTCTCTCACTGATTTACCGCTATCGTTTTGGGGTTATGCTTTAGAGACGGCTGCATTCACGTTAAATAGGGCACCATCTAAATCCGTCGAGACGACACCTTATGAACTGTGGTTTGGCAAGAAACCCAAGTTGTTGTTTCTTAAAGTTTGGGGCTGTGATGCTTAGGTGAAAAAGTTTCAACCTGATAAGCTCGAACCCAAATCGGAGAAATGTGTCTTCATAGGATACCCAAAGGAGACTATTGTGTACACCTTCTATCACAGATCTGAAGGCAAGATATTTGTTGCTAAGAATGGATCCTTTCTAGAGAAGGAGTTTCTCTCAAAAGAAGTGAGCGGGAGGAAGGTAGAACTTGATGAGGTAACTGTACCTTCTCCCGAATTGGAAAGTATTTCTTCACTGAGATCAGTTCAAGTGATGCTTACACCAATTAGTGAGGAAGTTAATGATGATGATCATGAAGCTTCGGATCAAGTTACTACCGAACCTCGTAGGTCAACCAGAGTATGTTCCGCACCAGAGTGGTACGGGAATCCTGTTCTAGAGGTCATGTTACTTGACCATGATGAACCTACGAACTATGAGGAAGCGATGATGAGCCCAGATTCCGCAAAATGGCTTGAGGCCATGAAATCTGAGATGGGATCCATGTATGAGAACAAAGTGTGGACTTTGGTTGACTTGCACATTGATCGGCAGGCCATAGAGAATAAATGGATCTTCAAGAAGAAGACTGACGCTGACGGTAATGCTAGTGTCTACAAAGCTCGACTTGTTGCAAAAGGTTTTTGACAAGTTCAAGGAGTTGACTACGATGAGACCTTCTCACTCATAGTGATTTCTTAAAGAAGAGTTGTATCTGATGCAACCAAAAGGTTTTGTCGATCCTAAAGGTGCTAACAAAGTGTGCAAAGCTCCAGCGATCCATCTATGGACTGGTGCAAGCATCTCAGAGTTGGAATATACGCTTTGATGAGTTGATCAAAGCATATAGTTTTATACAGACTTGCGGTGAAGCCTGTATTTACAAGAAAGTGAGTGGGAGCACTACAACCTTTCTGATGAGTATATGTGAATGACATATTGTTGATCGGAAATGATGTAGAATTTTCTGGAATGCATAAACGAGTGTTTGAAAGGAGTTTTTCAAAGAAAGACCTCGGTGGAGCTACTTACATATTGGGCATCAAGATCTATAGAGATAGATCAAGACGCTTGATAGGTTTTTTCAATTACTACATACCTTGACAAGTTTTTGAAGTAGTTCAAAATAGAACAGTCAAAGAAGGAGTTCTTGCCCGTGTTGCAAGGTGTGAAATTGAGTAAGACTCAAAGCCCGACCACGGCTGAAGATAGAAAGAGAATGAAAGCCATTCCCTATGCCTGAGCTATAGGTTCTATAAAGTATGTCATGCTGTGTACCAGATCTATTGTATACCCTACAATGAGTTTGGCAAGGGAGTACAATAGTGATCTAGGAGTTGATCACTGGACAGCGGTCAAAATTATCCTTAGTGGAATAAGGATATATTTCTCGATTATGGAGGTGACAAAAGGTTCGTCATAAAGGGTTACGTCGATGCAAGTTTTGACACTGATCCAGATGACTCTAAGTCTCAATCTAGATACATATTGAAAGTGGGAGCAGTTAGCTAGAGTAGCTCCATGCAGAGCATTGTTGACATGGAAATTTGCAAAATACATACGGATCTGAATATGGCAGACCCGTTGACTAAACTTCTCCCACAAGCAAAACATGATCACACCTTAGTACTCTTTGGGTGTTAATCACATGGCGATGTGAACTAAGATTACTGACTCTAGTAAACCCTTTGAGTGTTGGTCACATGGCGATGTGAACTATGGGTGTTAATCACATGGTGATGTGAACTATTGGTGTTAGATTATTGACTCTAGTGCAAGTGGGAGACTGAAGGAAATATGCCCTAGAGGCAATAATAAAGTTATTATTTATTTCCTTATTTCATGATAAATGTTTATTATTCATGCTAGAATTGTATTAACCGGAAAGTTAGTACATGTGTGAATACATACACGAACAGAGTGTCACTAGTTTGCCTCTACTTGACTAGCTCGTTGAATCAATAATGGTTATGTTTCCTAACCATAGACATGAGTTGTCATTTGATTAACGGGATCACATCATTAGAGAATGATGTGATTGACTTGACCCATCCGTTAGCTTGGCACGATGATCGTTTAGTTTGTTGTTATTGCTTTCTCCATAACTTATACATGTTCCTATGACTATGAGATCATGCAACTCCCCAATACCGGAGGAACACTTTGTGTGCTACCAAATGTCACAACGTAACTGGATGATTATAAAGGTGCTCTACAGGTGTCTCCGATGGTGTTTGTTGAGTTGGCATAGATCGAGATTAGGATTTGTCACTCCGATTGTCACAGAGGTATCTTTGGGCCCTCTCGGTAATGCACATCACTATAAGCCTTGCAAGCAATGTGACTAATGAGTTAGTTGCGGGATGATGCATTACGGAACAAGTAAAGAGACTTGCCGGTAAAGAGATTGAACTAGGTATTGAGATACCGACGATCGAATCTCGGGCAAGTAACATACCGATGACAAAGGGAACAACGTATATCGTTATGCGGTTTGACCGATAAAGATCTTCAAAGAATATGTGGGAGCCAATATGAACATCTAGGTTCCGCTATTGGTTATTGACCGAAGACGTGTCTCGGTCATGTCTACATAGTTCTCGAACCCGTAGGGTCCGCATGCTTAACGTTCGGTGACGATCGGTATTATGAGTTTATGTGTTTTGATGTACTGAAGGTAGTTCAAAGTCCCGGATGTGATCACGGACATGACGAGGAGTCTCGAAATGGTCGAGACATAAATATTGATATATTGGACGGCTATATTCGGACACCAGAAGTGTTCCGGGTGATTTCGGAGAAAACCGGAGTACCTGAGGGTTACCGGAACCCCCCCCCCCCCCGGAGAACTAATGGGCCACATGGGCCTTAGTGGAGAGAGAGAGGGCCGCCCAAGGCAGGCCGCGCGCCCCCTCCCCCTCTGGTCCGAATTGGACTAGGGAAGGGGGGCGGCGCCCCCCTTTCCTTCTCCCTCTCCTCCTTCCTTTCCCCCTCCTAGTAGGAGTAGGAAAGGGGAGTCCTACTCCTACTAGTAGGAGGACTCATCCTCTCCTGGCGCGCCCCAAGGGTCGGCCGGCCTCCCCCTTGCTCCTTTATATACGGGGCAGGGGCACCCTAGGACACACAAGTTGATTGTTTCCAACCGTGTGCGGTGCCCCCCTCCACCATAATCCACCTCGGTCATATCGTAGCGGTGCTTAGGCGAAGCCCTATTCCGGTAGCATCATCATCACTGTCATCACGCCATCGTGCTGACGAAGCTCTCCCTCGACACTCTACTGGATCATGAGTTCGTGGGACGTCACCGAGCCGAACATGTGCAGATCGCGGAGGTGTCGTACCTTCGGTGCTAGGATCGGTCGATCGTGAAGACGTACGACTACATCAACCACGTTGTCATAACGCTTCCGCTTACAGTCTACGAGTGTACGTGGATGACACTCTTCCCTCTCGTTGCTATGCATCACCATGATCTTGCGTGTGTGTAGGAATTTTTTTTGAAATTACTATGTTCCCCAAAAGGTCGGGCATTGAGTCTGACTCAACTTCACACCTTGTAACACAGGCAAGAACCCTTTCTTTGCTTGATCCATTTTGAACTTCTTCAAAAATTTATCAAGGTATGTGCTTTATGAAAGTCCAATTAAGCGTCTTGATCTATCTCTATAGATCTTGATGCCCAATATATAAGCAGCTTCACCGAGGTCTTTCACTGAAAAATTCTTATTCAAGTATCCTTTTATGCTATTCATAAATTCAGTATCATTTCCAATCAACAATATGGCATCTACATATAATATCAGAAATGCTACAGAGCTCCCACTCACTTTCTTGTAAATACAGGCTTCTCCAAAAGTCTATATAAAACCATATGCTTTGATCACACTATCAAAGCGTATATTCCAACTCCGAGATGCTTGCACCAGTCCATAAATGGATCGCTGGAACTTGCACACTTTGTTAGCACCTTTTGGATCGACAAAACCTTCTGGTTGCATCATATACAACTCTTCTTTAAGATATCCATTAAGGAATGCAGTTTTGACATCCATTTGCCAAATTTCATAATTATAAAATGTGGCAATTGCTAACATGATTCAGACAGACTTAAGCATCGCTACGGGTGAGAAGGTCTCATCGTAGTCAATGCTACCTCTTGAGCATGCGTTGGTTTTCCCTTGAAGAGGAAAGGGTGATGCAACAAAGTAGCGTAAGTATTTCCCTCAGTTTTTGAGAACCAAGGTATCAATCCAGTAGGAGACAACGCACAAGTCACCTAGTACCTGCACAAACAATCAAGAACCTTGCAACCAACGCGATAAAGGGGTTGTCAATCCCTTCATGATCTCTAAGCGAAAATGGAAATAGCTTCAATTTAACAATATCATTATCCACATCTTTCTTCTTTTGCATATCACACAAATCAACAAAGTTGTTTAGATGGGTAGCGGCATCTTCACTAGGAAGGCTAGAAAATAGATCTTTCATAACAAGATTTAACAAAGCGGTATTAATTTCACAAGATTTAGCATCGGTAGTAGGAGCAATCGGAGTGCTAATAAAAAGTATTGGAAAAGTCACACAATTTGGTATTATCTTGAGCCATCGTGACAAACAATCAATCCAACACACAAGCACACAAGAAGCAAGTGAAAAGAGACGAACGGAAGAGGGGCGAATAAAAGGCGAAGGCTTTTGAAAATCATTTTTGAAGTGGGTGAGAGGAAAACGAGAGGTGAATGGCAAATAATGTAATGTGAGGGAGAAGAGTTTATGATGGGTACTTGTCTTGACTTGGCGTAGATCTCCTCGGCAACGACGCGAGAAATCCTTATTGCTACCTCTTGAGCATGCGTTGGTTTTCCCTTGAAGAGGAAATGGTATTGCAGCAAAGTAGCGTAAGTATTTCCCTCAGTTTTTGAGAACCAAGGTATCAATCCAGTAGGAGACGACGCACAAGTCATCTAATACCTGCACAAATGATCAAGAACCTTGCAACCAACGCGATAAAGGGGTTGTCAATACCTTCACGGTCACTCGCAAAAGTGAGATCTGATAAAGATAGTAAAGTAAATATTTTTGGTATTTTTGTTGTATAGATTGGAAAGTAAAGATTGAAAAATAGTAAACGAGATGCGATGTAAATAAAAGAGATGCAATATAATAAGAAAGAGACCCAGGGGCCATAGGTTTCACTAGTGGCTTCTCTCAAGATAGCATGTATTATGGTGGGTGAACAAATTACTGCCGAGCAATTGATAGAAAAGTGCATAGTTATGAGAATATCTAGGCAATGATTATGAATATAGGCATCACGTCCATGTCAAGTAGATCGAAACGATTCTGCATCTACTACTATTACTCCACACATTGACCGCTATCCAGCATGCATCTAGAGTATTAAGTTCATAAGAATAGAGTAACGCATTAAGCAAGATGACATGATGTAGAGGGATAAACTCAAGCAATATGGTATAAACCCCATCTTTTTATACTCGATGGCAAAAATATAATACGTGCCTTGCTGCCCCTACTATCACTGGGAAAGGACACCGCAAGATTGAACCCAAAGCTAAGCACTTCTCCCATTGCAGGAAAGATCAATCTAGTAGGCCAAACTAAACCGATAATTCGAAGAGACTTGCAAAGATATCAAATCATGCATATAAGAATTAATAGTAGAACCAAATAATATTCATAGATAATCTTGTTCATAAATCCACAATTCATCGAATCTCGGCAAACACACCACAAAAGAATATTACATCAAATATATCTCCAAGAACATCGAGGAGAACTTTGTATTGAGAATCAAAGAGAGAGAAGAAGCCATCTAGCTAATAACTATGGACCCGAAGGTCTGCGATAAACTACTCATGCTTCATCGGAGAGGCTATGGTGTTGATGTAGAAGCCCTCCATGATCGATTCCCCCTCCAGCAGATCGCCGGAAAAGACCCCAAGATGGGATCTCACGGGTACAGAAGGTTGCGGTGGTGGAAAAGTGGTTTTGTGGCTCTCTGCGATCGATCTAGGGTATAAGAGTATATATATATAAGCGAAAGAAGTACGTCGGTGGAGCTACATGGGGCCCACAAGGGTGGGGGCGCGCCTACCCCCCTGGGTGCGCCCTCCTGCCTCGTGGCTGCCTCATGGAGTTCCAGACTTCCACTCCAAGTCTCCTGGTTTGCTTTCGGTCCAAGAAATATCATCGCGAAGGTTTCATTCCATTTGGTATTCCTTTTCTGTGAAACTCTAAAATAGGCAAAAAAACAGAAACTGACACTGGGCCTCCGGTTAATAGGATAGTCCCAAAAATAATATAAAAGAGCATATTAAAGCCCATTAAACATCCAAAACAGGTGATATAATAGCATGGAACAATCAAAAATTATAGATACATTGGAGACGTATCAAGCATCCCCAAGCTTAATTCTTGCTCATCCTCGAGTAGGTAAATGATAAAAACAAAATTTTTGATGTGGAATGCTACCTAACATAATTATCAATGTAATTTTCTTTATTGTGGCATGAATGTTCAGACCCGAAAGATTCAAGAAAAATTTTTAATATTGACATAAAAATAATAATACTTCAAGCATACTAACAAAGTAATCATGTCTTCTCAAAATAACATGGTCAAAGAAAGTTATCCCTACAAAATCATATAGTCTGGCTATGCTCTATTTTCATCACACAAAATATTTAAATCATGCACAACCCCGATGACAAGCCAAGCAATTGTTTCATACTTTTGATGTTCTCAAACTTTTTAAATCTTCACGCAATACATGAGCGTGAGCCATGGACATAGCACTATAGGTGGAATAGAATGGTGGTTGTGGATAAGACAAAAAGGAGAAGATAGTCTCACATCAACTAGGTGTATCAACGGGCTATGGAGATGCCCATCAATAGATATCAATGTGAGTGAGTAGGGATTGCCATGCAACGGATGCACTAGAGCTATAAGTGTATGAAAGCTCAAAAAGAAACTAAGTGGGTGTGCATCCAACTCGCTTGCTCATGAAGACCTAGGGCACTTTGAGGAAGCCCATCATTGGAATATACAAGCCAAGTTCTATATTGAAAAATTCCCACTAGTACATGAAAGTGACAAAATAGGAGACTCTCTATCATGAAGATCATGGTGCTACTTTGAAGCACAAGTGTGGAAAAAGGATAGTAGCGTTGCCCATTCTCTCTTTTTCTCTCATTTTTTTATTTGGGACTTTTCTCCTTTTTTATGGCCTCTTTTTTTCTTTTTTGTACGGAGTCTCATTCCGACTTGTGGGGGAATCATAGTCTCCATCATCCTTTCCTCACATGTGACAATGCTCTAATAATGATGATCATCACACTTTATTTACTTACAACTCAAGAATTACAATTCGATACTTAGAACAAAATATGACTCTATATGAATGCCTCCGGTGGTGTACCGGGATGTGCAATGAATCAAGAGTGCCATGTATGAAAAATTATGAACGGTGGATTTGCCACAAATACGATGTCAACTACATGATCATGCAAAGTAATATGACAATGATGAAGCGTGTCATAATAAACGGAACGGTGGAAAGTTGCATGGCAATATATCTCGGAATGGCTATGGATATGCCATAATAGGTAGGTATGGTGGCTGTTTTGAGGAAGCTAAATGGTGGGTTTATGGTACCGGCAAAAGTTGCGCGGTACTAGAGAGGCTAGCAACAGTGGAAGGGTGAGAGTGCGTATAATCCATGGACTCAACATTAGTCATTAAGAACTCACATACTTATTGCAAAAATCTATTAGTTATCAAAACAAAGTACTATGCGCATGCTCCTAGGGGGATAGATTGGTAGGAAAGTATCATCGCTCGTCCCCGACCGCCACTCATAAGGAAGACAATCAAAAAATAAATCATGCCCCGACTTCATCACATAATGGTTCACCATACGTGCATGCTACGAGAATCACAAACTTTAACACAAGTATCTATAAAATTCACAACTACTCGACTAGCATGACTCTAAAATCACCATCTTCATATCTCAAAACAATCATAAGGAATCAAACTTCTCATAGTATTCAATGCACTTTATATGAAAGTTTTTATTATACCCATCTTGGATGCCTATCATATTAGGACTAATTTTATAGCCAAAGCAAATTACCATGTTGTTCTAAAAGACTCTCAAAATAATATAAGTGAAGCATGAGAGATCACTAATTTCTATAAAATAAAACCACCACCGTGCTCTAAAAAGATATAAGTGAAGCACTAGAGCAAAATTATCTAGCTCAAAAGATATAAGTGAAGCACATAGAGTATTATAATAAATTCCAATTCATGCGTGTCTCTCCCAAAAGGTGTGTATAGCAAGGATGATTGTGGTAAACTAAAAAGCAAAGACTCAAATCATACAAGACGCTCCAAGCAAAACACATATCATGTGGTGAATAAAAATATAGCCTCAAGTAAAGTTACCGATAGACGAAGACGAAAGAGGGGATGCCTTCCGGGGCATCCACAAGCTTAGGCCTTTGGTTGTCCTTGAATTTTACCTTGGGGTGCCTTGGGAATCCCCAAGCTTAGGCTCTTGCCACTCCTTATTCCAAAATCCATCAAATCTTTACCCAAAAACTTGAAAACTTCACAACACAAAACTCAACAGAAAATCTCATGAGCTCCGTTAGTATAAGAAAATAAACAACCACTTTAAGGTACTGTAATGAAATCATTATTTATTTATATTGGTGTTAAACCTACTATATTCCAACTTCTCTATGGTTCATTCCCCCCGATACTAGCCATAGATTCATGAAAATAAGCAAACAACACACGAAAAACAGAATCTGTCAAAAACAGAACAGCCTGTAGAAATCTGCAAGTTCCGAATACTTCTGTAGCTCCAAAAATTCTGAAAAACTAGGACGACTAGGACAATTTATATATTGATCTACTGCAGTTGGAATTTATATTTTATCGCTCTCTGGTAAAAAATGAAAATTATTTTTGTGAGCGCATACTTTCTGTTTTTATCAACAAGATCAAACAATATTCACCCAAGAAGATCCTAAAGGCTTTACTTGGCACAAACACTAAATTAAACATAAAAACACAATCATATCAGAGGCTAGATGAATTATTTATTACTAAACAGGAATAAAAAGCAAAGAACAAAAATAAAATTGGGTTGTCTCCCAACAAGCGACATCGTTTCACTACAAAAAAAGACACATCCGTGACATTTTGGGTTGAACGAAAAAAAAATCTGTCATACTTATGACACTTCTATGACGATAATTGTGACAAAACCCGGTATCATCATAGATGTGGTGGGCTCCTACTTCTATGACAAAAAATCATGACAGAAAATGGGTTTTTCGTCTTGGGCGGGCCGGAGACACAGCTGCATGACATTCTTTGGGCCGTCCATGACGGAAAAAACCGTGGTAGAAGCGAGGGCGAGAAAAATATCGGGGTGTTCCCGGTTACAGTGGGTGGTCGGGGCCGAGCGATGTGCGTTTCTCTCATACACGCACGTGCGTGGGTGCGAGTCGTTGGGCTCTAACTGAACCCGAGCGAGGCGTTCGCCTACTGAACCCGAGCGATTGCACTGCAGGCTGCGCGTTACTGAACCCGAGCGCTCGATTGATGGCTATTAACTGAACCCGATCGAGCGATTCCTTCGCTACTGCTACTAATTGAAGCTGATCGATGCTACCTCTGGATGAACAGTGAGCGTTGCTGGGGGGGTTGGATGAACAGTTCCCGATGGGGGTGGATGAATAGGACCGCGTGGTGTTGCCTCTGGATGAACAGGACCCCGATTGATCGAGCCGGTTGGGGCTGGATGAACAGGACCCCGTGGAGGGCTGGATTAACAGGACCACCACATGGAGGGTTGGATAAACAGTAGACGATGGAGGGCTGGATGAATAGTAGCCGGTGGAGGGGTGGTTGAACAGGAGCCCGTGGAGAGGGCTGGTTGAACAGTAGCCAGTGGAGTAGCGTACGGTGGAGGCTGGATGAACAGGTGCCCGTGGATGAACAGTCGCAGGTGGAGGCTGGAGGAGGTCGACGGTGGATGAACAGTAGCCCGTGGAGACTGGAGGGGGTCGGCGGTGGAGATGAACAGTATCCCGTGGAGTCCCGTTTTGCGGTATGCCACACCCCTCCCGATGAACAGGACCCCTGTTTTGACCGTAGTGCTCCAACACATGTCCATTTCCTCCTTTTTGCGGTACGCCACACCCCTCCCGATGAACAGGACCCCCATTTCGACCGTAGCGCTCCAACACATGTCCATTTCCTCCTTTTTGCGGTACGCCACACCCCTCCCGATGAACATGACCCCCGTTTCGACCGTAGGAGGTCCGTTTCCTACGTTTTGCGGTACGCCAGACCCCTCTCGATGAACAGGATCCCGTTTCGACCGTGGCCGGTCGAACATAAGGCCGTTTCCTCCGTTCCGCGGTACGCCAGACCTCGTTTCCATTGGTTGTTCCGTCCAAGCCCTCCCGATGAACACAACGACGCATTCCGTGCCGACCCAGCCGGTTGGCTCCCCATGAACACGACGACGCAGTTTCTCCATTCCGTCCCAGCCATGTACACGAGCCCTGACTGTACATATGCGCGAGTAGGCGTTCGAGACCCCACCCGTATGTATGTGCGTGGCCATATTTTCTTTCTTGCACACTGGTCGCTATATGCACGTGTACATGCTACATGCGCGCCTCTACTACGACACGTGTGTGCTCTACATCGACCAGTATGTACGTACACGTTCGCGACCAGAATGACAATGCTACGTATGCTTCAACCAGGTGGGTCTCGACTGTCAGGCACTTCCTTGCGTGCGAAGATATAGCTTGTGGGTCCCAGCAGTCAGGGGGTGAATCATTTTTTTTGCCCGGACGCACTTCCTTGCGTGCGAAGATGTAGCTGGTGGGTCCCAGCAGTCAGAGGGAAACATTTTTTTGCGAAATACGATGGCCCGTCTGGTGGGTCCCCGCTGTCAGGTGCAGGAATAATTATTTTGCGCATAATAAGGAGGCACTTCCTTGCAGCTACCGTGGACCCAGCTGTCAGCCTCTCCACGTATAGTACTCTTCCAATGGAAGTCGGTCGTTGACCACATTGACCACGCCGCGCCGAGAGCACCAAGGTGGTGGACAACGGCGAGGCCTAGGAAGGGGATGATGTGGAGCCAGGGAAGACGCGGCAATGGATGCCCACGTGGAGAGGAGTACGAGGGTTCACTGGTTCGGCTGCGGTGTGAGGCTGCCGTCGCCGTAGAATAACAGGGGGTGTGGGTGAGTAGAGGGATGGCCTGGCCAGCGGTAGGAGTAGTAGGGGGCGGTGAGGCCTCCGCGACATCACAGTCGGCCATGGGAGACAGGAGCACGCGGCACGACCGGTGCTGGTTTGGGCGGCTGGAGCAAGAAGACCAGAGGTTGAAGAAGCACTATGGTCGTTGGATGGACATCGTACGGTCACTGGAGCTAGAATCATTCATATATTGACAAAGTTCACAAAGCCCTCCGTCCCCATCAACTTAGTAGGCCCACAAGTCAGCTTCCCACTGTGGTGGGTCCCAGCTGGCAGGGGGTATTCATTTTTTTGTGCGCAATAAGGAGGCACTTCCTTGCGTGCGAAGATATAGTTGGTGGGTCCGACCTGTCAGCGGAGGGAATGTTTTTTCGTGAAATACAGAGGCCCTTCCGGCGGGTCCCAGATGTCAGGTGGAGAAATCATTATTTTGCGCGTAATAAGGAGGCATTTTCTTGTGTGCGGCCATGGACCCAGCTGTCAACCTCTCCACGTATAGTCCACTTCCGATGGATGTCGTTCATTGGTCACATTGACCACGCCGCGTCGAGAGCACCAGGGCGGTGGACAACGGCGAGGCCTACGAAGGGAACGACATGGAGCTGGAGAAGACACGGCTGTGGCTGCCCACGCGGTGGGGAGTACGAGGGTTGAATGGTTTGGCTGCCGTCGCCGAAAAATAACAGGAGGTGTGGGTGAGTAGAGGGATAGACAGGCCAGGGATGCGAGTATATGATGGGGCCGTGAGGCCTGCCCGGCAGCATAGCCGGCCACGGGAGGCGGGAGCAGGCGGTTCCGACAGCGCTAGTTTGGGCGGCTGGGGCAGGAAGATCAGAGACTGAAGAAGCACGATTGCCATTAGATTGACATCTAACGGTCTGACGCTGGTAGAGTCGATTGTTGACTAAGTTTCTTTTTTGAGAAACCTTGTGTACGCATGAACTTAGTAGGCCCATAAGTCAGCCTCCAAATATGTGGCAGACAACATAGATCCCATTTGCTATTTTTTAATAATTTGCAGCCCATTTGCTAATTCTTAAGTAATTTATTACAGCCCATTTTCTGCGCAGGACCACGGTCAAAAAGTTCAACCTTATTTTGCATATTTTGGTGGAGTCCAAACTTTTGTAATCCTGAAATGATAAACATTTTTTAAGAACTTATAGATTTGCTAAAAAAATCATTTTGTTTTTTTAAGCAAATAAGACGTGGGACAATTGAGTTGGTTTAAGGGAAAACCAGTGGTAAAAAATCAGCACTGGGAGGGAAAACAACAACAAAAATAAGGATGTTGTAACGCCCCGAGACCGATGTGCCAGGTGTCCTCCAGTTATTCGCTGTTGTTGCCTTGTCATTGCTTGCGTGTCATGTATGTCATATCATGTCATCATGTGGATTTCATTTGCATACATGTTCGTCTCATGCATCCGAGCATTTTCCCCGTTGTTCGTTTTGCATTCCGGCGCTCCTATGTCCTCCGGTGTTCCCTTTTGCCTCTTTTTGTGTGCGGGTGTTAAACATTCTCAGATTGGACCGAGACTTGTCGTGCGGCCTTGGTTTATTACCGGTAGACCGCCTGCCAACTTTAGTGCCATTTGGACTTTGTTTGATATTCCAACGGTTAACCGAGGGACCGTAAAGGCCTCGTGTGTGTTGCAGCCCAGCATCTCTCCAAAGTGGCCCAAAACCCATCTAAACCCCCTCCATCATCTCGGTCGTTCGATCACGATCGTGTGGCCGAAAACCGCACCTCATTTGGACTCTCCTAGCTCCCTCTACCTATAAATATGTGATCCCCTCCGAAATCTCGCGGACGAAACCCTAGTCTCCCTCCTCATCGCGCCACCGGACATGTTCGCGCCACACTGGACATGTCCACCGCTGCCAGCCACCTCGCTCCGGCGAATCAGACGCCACCATGCCGCCTCGCCGCCGCTCTCCTCCAACCCCCGCGCGCCACGTCGCCTCCCGCGCCCTCTCTCTCCTTCGCGGCCCGCCGAGGCCTGGGGCCGGCCCGCCCGAGCCGCGTAGAGGCTCGAGCCACCAGCGCGCATCGCCACCGCCCGCGCGCCACGTGCACCGCCGCCGCCTCGCCTGCTCGGCCACCGTGCTCGTCGACGGCCACCCCGCATCGCCGGAGCTCCACCCCGCACCTGCCGAAGCTCCACACCGCGTCGCAGCCGGCCATCGCCGCCTCCTTCGCGCGCGCCTCCCGAGGACGCCGCTCCGGCACCACCGTCACCGGATCCGGCCGCCCTGAGCTCTCCGGTGCCTCCTTCCAACCCGGTGGCAAGTCCGGCGACTTCCTCCTCCGGCGAACAGGGATTCCGACGAACCTCGAAGAGCGCGCCGCCTCAGATCCAGATCCGGACGAAACCCTAGGGTTGACTTTTACCCTAATTTCAGTAATTTTTGGGCATTTTCATCGCATCATAACTCTGCATCCGTGGCTTCGTTTTGGACGTATAGCATATCAAAATGTTCGTCTCGAGGAGTACATCATTTCATCTTATTGCATCATTTTCATTTGAGCTCATCTTGATGCCCGAAATGCTGTTGGAAGAGGGTTATGTGATGATAGTTTCAGATCTGTTTCAGCAAATGCACTTTTGTCATTTTTGCCATGATTAATGTATGCATGCTATGATCCTTAGCTCTACATGTCATTTGAAATATGCCATGTCATCTTTACAGGGGTGTATGCCATGTATTTTTGTGATCTTCGTGGTGACTAGCACAAGCATGCAAAGTAGCTTACTCAATGATGCTGATTTCAGGGACTTAGAATTTCACTAAGTCCTTGCCCTGTCATTATTTTTATGCCATATTTTCATGTTGTTTCCTAGTGATCCGTGCCTCTTTTGAGCATGATCAGTAAGGATGTTTTGTAGATAATGTTGTGCTCTATCCATCCATGTCTTTGTTTGCAATTATGGAGCACCCTAGCTTGAGTCAATCGAGCTCTACAATTGCTATAAAATGTTCCTGGCAGATTGTTAACATGTTTAGCAATTTTGCCGAGCTTGTTGTAGTTGATCCATGCATGCTATGTTGTTGTTCTTGCCATGTCTAGCTTCTATGCCATGTATATTTTCTGGGTGTATGCTTAGATTATCATGCAATGCTTTGTAGTGAGTGCATCGAGCTCGTAAACATGCCTACTTGATATCTGTTTTGCATGCTCCAGTTTTTCACTAAGTCTGAATCTATTTTCGTTAATTGCTATGTTCACATGCTTGCAATTGTATTTGCTGATCCCTTTTGGCTCATGGTCACTAAGGGACTTTTGTTGTATGCTTTTATTAGCTTCATGCCATGCCTTGCTTTTCCATGATATGTTCCTGTAGCATATAATTACTGTGCTCTAAACTTTGCTTCCTGATGATAAATTCCTGACATGCTGTTAATTTCACCAAGTCTAAAACCTGTTATCTTTTGCACTTTTGCCATGCTTGTTTGAGCTTGCTATTGAGTGAATTAGCCGTAGCTCAGTGTTCATCTTTTGTCAAGCATCATGAGTAGATCCCTGCCATATATTTTGTTGTCATGTTTGAGTGCAGTAGCTTATTTATCTTGATGCATTTAGGAGGCTACTTGTTGTTTATCGCAGACCAGTGCCATATTTGTTTTGCTTGCCATTTCCAAACCGTGCATCCGATTCTGGTGATCTTTATATCGATTTCAACCGAAATCAACTCCTATTTCTAGTGACACTCTTGGTTTTCCAAGTTGAGGCCAGGTTCAATCCTTCCTTTCCAAATCTTGCATATGCATCACATATCACATCCCGCATACCATACCATGTTTGCATCATGTTGTTTGTGCATTGCACGTGGTTGATTGTGTTCCTTTTGCTTGTTGTTCTTGCTTTGGGTACAGCCAGGAGACGAGTTCGTGTTCGAGGAGCCCGTTGAGTTCATTTACGAGGATCAAGCTTTCATCTTCTCGGAGATCTTTGCAGGCAAGATGACCATACCCTCGAAATCACTTCTATCTTTGCTTGCTAGATGCTCGCTCTTTTGCTATGCCTATGCTGTGATACCTACCACTTGCTTATCATGACTCCCATATTGTTAAGCCAAGCCTCTAACCCACCTTGTCCTAGCAAACCGTTGTTTGGCTATGTTACCGCTTTGCTCAGCCCCTCTTATAGCGTTGTTAGTTGCAGGTGAAGATTGGAGCTTGTTCCTTGTTTGGAACATGGTTATTTTGTTGGGATATCACAATATCTCTTATTTAATTAATGCATCTATATACTTGGTAAAGGGTGGAAGCTCGGCCTTATGCCTGGTGTTTTGTTCCACTCTTGTCGCCCTAGTTTCCGTCATATCGGTGTTATGTTCCTGGATTTTGCCTTCCTTACACGGTTGGGTTATAATGGGAACCCCTTGACAGTTCGCTTTGAATAAAACTCCTCCAGCAAGGCCCAACCTTGGTTTTACCATTTGCACTAACAACCTACCACCTTCCCTTGGATTCTGCAGACTCAAGGGTCATCTTTATTTTAACCCCCCCGGGCCAGTGCTTCTCTAAGTGTTGGTCCGAACTGAGCTGCCTGCGGGGCCACCTCGGGGAAACTTGAGGGTTGGTTTTACTCGTAGCTAGTCTCATCTGAGTGTGCCCTTAGAACGAGATATGTGCAGCTCCTATCGGGATTTGTCGGCACGTTCGGGCGGCTTTGCTGGACTTGTTTTACCATTGTCGAGGATATCTTGAAACCGGGATGCCGAGTCTGATCGAATTGTCTTGGGAGAAGGAATATCCTTTGTTGACCGTGAGAGCTTGTGATGGGCTAAGTTGGGACACCCCTGCAGGGATTTGAACTTTCAAAAGTCGTGCCCGCAGTTATGGGTAGATGGGAATTTGTTAATGTTCGGTTGTAGAAAACCTGAAGTTTAACTTAATTAGAATGGATCAACCGCGTGTGTAGCCGTGATGGTCTCTTTCCGGTGGAGTCCGGGAAGTGAACACGGTGTTGGGGTTATGCTGACATAGGTTGTTCTAGGATCACTTCTTGATCATAGTTCTCGACCGTGCTTTTGCCTTCTCTTCTCGCTCTCATTTGCGTATGTTAGCCACCATATATGCTAGTCGCTTGCTGCAGCTCCACCTCATACCTTTTACCCTACCTATAAGCTTAAATAGTCTTGATCGCGAGGGTGTGAGATTGCTGAGTCCCCGTGACTCACAGATACTTCCAAAACCAGTTTGCAGGTGCCGATGATATCGTTCAAGTGACGCAACCAAGCTCAAGGAGGAGCTCGTTGAAGATCGTGGTCGTCATGTTGTTCCGTTTCCAGTTGATCAGTAGTGGAGCCCAGTTGGGACGATCAGGGATCTGTGTAGCATTTGGGGTAGTCTTCTTTTATTTTGGTTCCGTAGGCGGACCTTGATTGTATTTGGATGATGTAATGCTTTATTCTTGTAATTGCTTCACTAGGTCTGCGTCTAAAAAGAAAAATAGAGCTATAAACAAAGGAATATATTTGTGCAAGTAGACGGTTGATCGGTGTCTTACCTGGAAGTTTCTCAGGATGGGTGTAGCATATACTGCACAACATCCCCATCATCATTATCACTACATCCTGTGTAGGTGAGTTAGGATGCACTTGATCCCAGAAAGGTATTTATCCTTCAAACCAGAGGAGTGCTTCAAACTAACAACAGTACATGATATCCAACAAAAGAGGGTCGTGCTACAGCAACAGAATACATGGCTTAGTCTAGATATCAGTACGAATCAGGTTGTGCATATTTGTTGTTGGCATGAACCACATCGCCGCATGTCGGGTTTGCAAAAGCCATCCATCGCATGGAAGCTTGATGCCTTTCACACACTGAAGATTATCTGGCAACAAGCTGTGTCGACGAATCTCTGGATATGGTGATTCATGAAACCCATGGTATGATGTGTAAACACAGTCCCCTGGCGAATGGAAGTTGCATAGCACGGTAATCATTGCCGGTGATATGATCGATGATTGGTTGGATGATCGGATAATTGAGCCCGAGGAACATGGAGTGGTTGCCAAGGCTGTAAACCCGCCTCCACTTGAATACGCCTGGCCCAACGGAGCTGGGATCTTTCTCGAACACGAAGCAGCCTGTACTGCATGTGGTTTGATGTAATGGTTTGGTCAATTTGGTACGTGCGAATGAGCATCAAATGACCGCCGTCAGTTGAATGAGCGATAAACCACCACCCATTGGCTGGCATGATTCCAGATCCTGGAATCATGAAGGCTAGCGCATTTGCGTCTGCTGCAACAATTCAAATTGGAGACCAAAAGGACAAAAATAAACAATCATGTTCAGAGTATGTGTGGAATTAAGATTATTATAACAGTGACACATATCATAGACAGAGAATTGCAATGCCGTGGTCATAATCATACCCCAAGTTTAAAAAAATAAGCCAATGACTTTCATATTCTAGCAATATGCCATGGTTCAAACATCATGTAACAATGAGAGGAAAATAGCTATGACAGAGCCTACTCATATTCTACCATAGTACTTACTACTACTGTTCTCATATCAATTCTAAGCAATAACATGCGTTGTTATAAAAATCTTGGAAATGAGAGTAACATATAGCAATCATGATGTTATGCTCATAATATCTATTCTAACAATCATTAGATGCCAATTGTTCTCATATCAACTCTAACAATAACATGTGTGGTCATAAAAATCTAGGAAATGAGAGGAACATATAGAAATGATGTGGTTATAGACATACTATCTATTCTAAATTTGTAACAATGAACAGGCAGTCGTATTCATAAGGTAAAGATGAGATGACATAAAACAATTACACGATGATAGATTCCACCAGTATAGGCAGCCAATATGTGCGTCGACCGCGTAAACGATGCCATCGTGCACTATAGCATCAGACAGAAATGTTGCCTCAACAGGATTGACGATGAGCCATAACTATGTATGGTGATCAGATTCCAGATAGACTAATCCCATGTTGAACAAGGCAACCAGCTTGTAATCCATGTAGTCTTCTGATGGTGTGGGCACTTCGCAGATTACAACTTTCAGCAAACAGAGGTCGAGCCAAAAGCTTGACGCATCTCGTGTGTAGTAGGCAGGAGTGTCCGGCGGGCCGCGAGGCTCGATGGCGGCGGTATCCAACGATGGAAGGGTGATCTCTCGCTGGGTGTAGATATCCACGAGACGCCACGGACTACCGGATAGGTGGATGAGGGCGATCTAGTTGGCCTGCATGCTCGCTCAATAGTGGCCGCACATGAAGGACAAGTGGACAGGTAGTGGTAGCATGTCGAGGGGCATCACGACAACCTCTGTAGGATCGTCAAGTCAGTGTCCGGGCCACCTACGAGGATCGGGCATCAACAAGCAGGGTGTATTGAAAAGAGCCGGTCGGTTGCAACCGAGTAGATGGTACAAAGACACCGAGCATGCGGCCAGACAGACGGTGCCGAGTAGGTCCATATGATTACAGATCTGCTCCAAGAGAACATCGGGGAGGGAATTCCAATCGCGGCTCTGCATGTCAGTCAGTTCTGCCATTGGGGTTTTCGGTGCGTGCGAGCCAGCGGGGAAGTGGATTTGGGCGGGCGAGCGAAGAAGCTTCTCCTCGTGTGGTCGAGCAGTGAGCGGGGGGGATATGGTACGCGCGAGCTACCAAGGAAGATAGCGCGGGCGGGTGAGCAGTGAGCGGGGGAAAATGGTGTGCGGCCGACAATGGGGAAAAGAGGAGGAAGAGGAAGAGAGGAGGAAGAAGAGTGGAAGACGGGAAAGAAAGTGCATTAAATCTCAATTCTACTACTACTACCAGAATATACCGTCCTTCGGAGTGTAAATAGTTACACCGATGACATGTGGGTCTACCACAAGAGGGCCCATATGTTAGTTAATGGAGGACAGAAGCGTGCTCTACTGGCAAACATGATGGCAGTACTAGGTAAGGCTGATTTAGTAACACCAACACGCTGGTTCAACTTATTAATTAAGTGTCCCATCTGCTGCAGCGTGTATTATCACTTCACTGCGAAGACTAGTTGAATAGTTCTCTCTGACCGAGATGGGGAATAATGGATCGCGAAGACTTCCTTTCTACATTATCCCTATGCCTCTACGCTCACTTCACTCATTTTGCTCCGTATGTAGTCACTTGTTGAAATCTCTAGAAAGACAAATACTCCGTATTTGGGAACAGAGGGAGGATTTTACTCCGTATTTGGGAACAGAGGGAGTATCACCATATGGAGGAAACAAAGGAAGCTTGAAATATGAACATGTCAATGGGAGGGAGTAAGCCACATGCATGCATGACTCACACGTACACATGGATGCACGCAACACTCACGCACCCATGCGGCACACAGCACACGACGCAACACACACGCTCACGCGCAAGTCCTCAACCTACTCCCTACGTCCGTGAAAGACTGTACATTTAGAGATTTACACATTGACCAGGGCATAATTAATGCCCAAAAGTAGCAGACTTATGCGTGCATGTGACCATTGAGAGAAGAAGATTAAATGAAGGTCGTTGCATGCTGTAATTAAGGATAGACATGTAGCCTATACCTAGAGCACAAGTTGGTGCATTAGTCAATCAATATCGATTTAGATTAAAGGCTAAATGCATTGGAAGTGTAGATGTACTACACTCTTTGTTTTTTAGCCAATGTACACTCTTTGTTGGAAGACCGAGGGAGTACACGTGCATGCACTCACATACACAGTCAGGGTGGTTCGCGCGCAAGGGTTGGACTCCTGTCGCGCTTGCCAACTGATAGGTGGGACCTAGAAACCAGGTGACAATTTAACCAGTCAACAAAGTGCCACGTCGATTATGTGGCCGGTCAGTAGGGTGCAATACGGTGCTCTATGATGAGCTAGTGATCGTATAATCACCGCAAAACTATATATAGTGGTCGTAAAGAGCGTATTGTTACATACGTTGACCGCCAATATATTTTTATCGTTTCAAATTAAGCCATATTAACCGGAAAGGACGCAGTATGGACTAGTACTAGTACTGCTTTGATGTGTCTCGTCAACTCACCGAACAAGGAGAAGCTTGCGTACTACGCCTCTCCCTCGCCCACGCGCGTGGTAGTTCCTAGGACGAGGAGAGGGTTTTGACTACAGCGCCCTCTCCCTCTCCCTCTCTCTCGCCCTCGCCCTCACGGTGGACGTGCAACAGTTCAATCGGTGTCAGGTTGCCAGAAGCATATTCACCATGGGAAACTTTCAAATGAGTAATGGTTACCAGTCCATTATTCAAACAAACCCTTCGATGACTTATCGGCTGCCTTGCTTGAGGAAGAGTGTCACTAAAATGGAGATGAACCGGAATCACGTCCGATCTTGTTTCTTGATTGAGTAAAAAAGGGATATATGAAGTTCGTTCTCTTCCTCTGTGCATCTCCCTTATGGGTAAATCCCATACTATAGTATCATCATTGTTGGACCTTCCGAAGAGGCAAAGAGCCAAGTGCAAGGTTCACACGATTACGAACTATTGAACCTCCCGAAGAGGCAAATAGCCAAGCGCAAGGTTTTATAGGAGTTGTCGTCCTAGTAGGAGTGTACTACAACTATAGCGAACGATGCTACTGTATGATGCCACCACGTCACGTATATCCAAACCTGTGCCACCTTTTTTCTCAAAGAGCATGTTGGAGCCCGTGCAACAACCACACAAGTTGCACGCACACATAACACATTTACTAGTAATAAATTCTAAAGGACAAATGCCAGTATGCCACACAAGTTCATCTCCAATTCATGTGATAAACTTGTGCATGACTAGTCTACATATATTCACAGTGCTACCGTTCATAATTTATCATACTCCACTTACACATTATAGATGGGATACATGTCCTCCTCCAGGTTCCAGTCCCAGGTGTTCTTCATGGATGGCACGATCCATAGCGGTGGGCAACGGGAATCATTGTCGCAACTTTCTAGTTCGGTTCCACACGATGGAGACTCATCCAAATTGAAGCGGCATAAATCAGGGATAGCGTGTCCCAGCATGTCGTTCATCCGGCAGTGCGCACTGAAGACACAACCATGCTTCATGAATGGCAGGCCTTCCGTGTCGTGCTCGGAAGGTGGCATCCGCTTCACAATGGGGTAGTTGTCCCCAATGAAAAGCGAGTACTCTCCAAGAGTGTTCCTCGGCACCCACGTAGCATCACGGGGGTCAAACTCGGAGCCGTTCATCTGGTACATGTGACATCTCAGATCTGGACACATGGTGACGTACACACTACTAGAAAAAGGGCTATAGATGGGATTGACACTAATGGCGCACCAGACAAGTGGTGCGCCATTAGTATATACTAATGGCGCACCACCTTCTGATGCGCCATTAGAGTTGAAACTACTAATGGCGCACCTGGCACACGGTGCGCCATTAGTATCAAATTTTTTTGAACTAGTGCGCCTGTCCAAACATACTAATGGCGCATCCACAGGCAGTGCGCCATTACTAGTTGTAACTAGTAATGGCGCACCTGCCAGAGAGTGCGCCACTAATGTTGTTTTTTTATTATTTTTTATTCCTTTTTTTGCAAAACTACTAATGGCGCACTCGCACGCGGTGCGCCATTACTAGTTTAAACTAGTAATGGCGCACCGTGGTGTAGTGCGCCATTAGTATGTTTTTTTTTGCAAAACTACTAATGGCGCACCACCAGGGGGTGCGCCATTAGTAACCTGGATTACTAATGGCGCATTTGTGGTTGGTGCGCCATTAGTAAGTGGGCAGCAACAAGATATTTTGGACAGCCTCTCCTCCCACACTCACTTTCTCCCCACTTCATTCTCTCCACCGCCTCCTCCTTGTCTCGGGTGCCTCCTCTTTTTCACCTCATTTCCACCATAAATTCATTCAAATTAAGTGGTTAAGTTACCTTGTTTTGCTAGGTAAGTAAGGGCGGAAGCTATATTTATGTTGTTCTCCCTACAACAATGTGCACATGCACTTTTTATGGCCTAGCTAGATCTATGTATGTTCGTGGTGTTGCATATGTTTGTGGTTTTGCATATGTGTTTGTGTTTGGAGGTGTACCGGTATTTGAAATGCGATAGTTGCCAATATTTTGCCGGAATGTTGATTCATTTCCGTTTCGGCGAGAATTTTGGCATTAAGCATTCTTTTTGGTCCTATTTTTAGGGAAAGTCATGCCAAATTTTTTCTTGGTTCTAAAATATCGTTTTGCTCTACCCCGCAGGCGACCATGGTCCGCACGATGACCGAAGGCATCGTGAATAGGTTTTTGAGGTCCGCGAAGGCCGAGATGCTTCAAAAGAACGAGACGGAGATAAGATGTCCGTGTCGAAGATGCAAGCTGAATAGCCTTATTGCGGACCCGGATTCCGGGCAGGTGCGGGACCACCTGCTCTTGCGTGGTTTCATGGATGGCTATCGGTGGCAAGGTGATGAAGATGACTACGAAGTCGTCCATGGGGGCCGGGCAAGAAATGAGGAAGGGCAGCAAGACAACCACCGCTGCTCGGGCGGGCGAGAAGACGAAGAATCCCCAGGAGATGATCACGACGGTGATGCTGTACACAGTCATCATGTAGAAGAAGATGCAGGACATGATGATGATGCTGGCGGAGCAGACGAAGCTGGACCATCGATGGGCTGGGTGCAGGACCCTCATATTCAAGAGCTGCTTCTCAAGCAGACGGATAACGCAAGAGCTGCCGCCCGAGAGAAAGCCAAGATGGATCAACTTGAGTTAGACGCGGTTACTCCATTGTATGAAGGATGCAGGCCCGAGGATACCCGCCTGAAAGTAACGCTCATGGCTCTGGAGATGAAGGTAAAACACAAAATGACCGACGCATGCTTCGACGAGAACATGTCATTCTGGCACGAACGTCTTCCCAAGGGGAACAAGTGCCCGACCAGTTTGGAGGAGGCGAAGAAAATCGTGTGTCCTCTGGATTTACCGCACGTGAAATACCATGTGTGCATGAACAATTGCATCATTTATCGGGACGAGCACGCGGAGTCTACCATATGTCCGGTGTGCGGTGTCACTCGATACAAGAAGAGGAAGAAAGCTCCTCGAAAAGTGGTGTGGTACTTTCCGATCACTCCTCGTCTGCAGCGGTATTTCGCGGACCCTAAGGTAGCAAAGCTCCTGCGTTGGCACGCGGATAGGGAGGAGAAGAAGCGAGAAGATGACGCAAATGATCCGGAGATAGATAAAAAGACAAGATGCTGAGTCACCCTAAGGATGCGAGCCAGTGGCAAGCGTTGAACTTCGAATACCCAGAATTTGGGAACGATAGAAGGAACATCGTGCTGGGCGCGAGCACCGATGGAGTCAATCCGTTTGGCAGCCAGAGAAGCACACATAGCACCTGGCCTGTGTTCGTGTGGATGTACAACCTTCCCCCCTGGTTGTGCATGAAGAGGAAGTACATTCACATGAGTATGCTAATTGAAGGGCCGAAACAACCAGGGAACGACATCAATCTGTATCTGGGGCTGCTGAAAGAGGAGATTGACACGCTGTGGAAAACGCCAGCCAATACGTGGGACGCCGCAGAGAAAGAATATTTCCCTATGAGAGCCGCACTGCTCACGACGGTGCACGACTATCTCGGTTACGGATATCTTGCGGGGCAGGTAGTCCACGGATTTTCTGGATGCGTAAGGTGCATGGATGACACAACGTATCGCCAGCTAGATAGAGATCCCGGGTCTTCGAAAACCGTGTTCATGGGACATCGAAGGTGGCTTCGCGACGATGACCCGTGGAGGAAACGCAAGGATCTGTTCGATGGTGAAACCGAACCCCGAAAACGCCCGTGTACGAGGAGCGGCGAGGAAATAGACAAGCTGTTGAAAAATTGGAAAGACTGCCCACTGCCGGGAAAGAAGCAAAAGGCGCCAGAGCCGCTGCTGAAGGTATGGAAAACGAGGTCTGTTTTCTGGGACTTGCCGTACTGGAAGATCCACCGTGTGCCTCACAGCCTTGATGTCATGCATATCACGAAGAACGTGTGCGAGAGTCTGCTTGGTACCCTGCTCAACATGCCAGAGAGGACCAAAGATGGGCCGAAAGCAAGGGCAGACTTGAAATCAATGGGCATCAGGCAGGAGCTTCACGCTATATATGATGATGATGATGATGATGATGATGATGATGATGATGAGGCGAAGCAGGACACAGAAAGTCGTCGCAAAGGCAAAAAGGCCAAGAAGACCGGAAATGACTACCCTCCCGCGTGCTTCACTCTAAGTCAGGAGGAGATCGAGCAGTTTTTCACCTGCCTCCTAGGAGTAAAACTTCCTTACGGTTACGCGGGGAAGATAAGCAGATACCTAGACCCAGCGAAGCAGAAGTTCAGCGGGATGAAGTCTCACGACTGTCACGTGCTGATGACGCAGATACTTCCAGTTGCAATCCGTGGGATCATGGACGCGCACGTCCGTGAAACGCTATTTGGCCTATGCAACTTCTTCGACGTCATCTCTCGGAAGTCGATTGGCGTGAGGCAACTCAGAAGGCTACAGGAAGAGATCGTGGTGATACTATGCGAGCTTGAGATGTACTTCCCGCCCGCATTCTTCGACGTTATGGTGCATCTGCTGGTCCATATAGTGGAGGATATCATCCAACTCGGGCCGACGTTCCTGCACAGCATGATGCCGTTCGAAAGGATGAATGGTGTCATCAAAGGATACGTTCGCAACATGTCACGTCCAGAGGGAAGCATAGCCAGGGGCTTTCTGACCGAAGAGTGCATCTCCTACTGCACGAATTATCTAGGCATCGAGAACCCCGTTGGTCTGCCCGTCAACAGGCACCTCGGCAGGCTCGCTGGATGGGGTCACCGTGAGGGTCGCCGCGAAATGCATGTCGACTTCGAGGGTCGACTCGCCGACTTTGAAAGAGCAAACCTAGTCGCGCTACAACACATAGACGTGGTCGATCCTTGGGTGGTAGAGCACAAAACCTTTATTAAGAAGACGTACAATGACCGAGGCCAACAGAGGACGGACGGAGATATACTCAAAGAGCACAACTCATGTTTCACGCGTTGGTTCAAGCAGAAGCTTCTGTCGTACCCTTTACATGAGGATTCTTCCGCGGAAGAACAACTCATATTCGCCTTGTCACAGGGCGCCGAGCACAACCTGATGACCTATGAGGCGTACGATATCAACGGCTACACATTCTACACCGAGGCCAAGGACATGAAGAGCGATGGTTATCAGAACTCCGGGGTAACGATGGAATCCTACACCGGTAACGACAAGGACAGATACTACGGAAGGATCGAGGAGATCTGGGAGCTGAGCTACGCTGGAGAGAAGGTCCCGATGTTCCGTGTCAGATGGGCCAAGAACGTCATAAAAGAAGACCGGTATTTCACCACCATGGTTATACCCGAAGCCAAATCCAAGACCGCGGGCGCAAACGTCACCGCGAAAAATGAGCCATGGGTACTGGCTTCCCAAGTGGACCAATGCTTCTTCATTACCGACCCGCCAAAGCCCAGTCGTGTTGTCGTGAGGAGAGGCAAAAGGAAGATCATCGGAATGGATGGAGTAGCCAATGAGCAAGACTTCGACAAGTACGGCGACCCGAGGATCGAACATGACGACGATGATGAAGTAGCAGCATACACCACAAGAAGAAGCAGGACCACCCTACCTAAAGGACGTCCGTTCCATAGAAGAACTCCATTTGCGAAAAAGAAGGGCAAGAAGATTGTGAACAGATAGCTAGCTAAGATCGATTGTATTTAAATCGTAGACTTCATTTCTCGATTATATTTCATGGGCACTTTTTGAACTATCATGAATATTTTTTAATTTCATGGACACTCGATCTCGATCCTCCTCCATCTCGATCGCTATCCCACCTCGCCAGATCCGGTCCACCGGCCGCCGCCGCCGACCGCCCGCACCCTCTCGATTCCCCTACTCAACCGCCGCCGCCGACCCCCCGCACCCCAGATCCGGTCCACCGGCCGCCGCCGCCGACCGCCCGCACCCTCTCGATTCCCCTACTCAACCGCCGCCGCCGACCCCCCGCACCCCTCCCCTACTCAACCGCCGCCGCCGACCCCCCGCACCCCTCCCCTACTCAACCGCCGCCGCCGACCCCCCGCACCCCTCCCCTACTCAACCGCCGCCGCCGACCCCCCGCACCCCTCCCCTACTCAACCGCCGCCGCCGACCCCCGCACCCCCCGCACCCTCCCCCGCTCCACCGGCATTACTGTTTGATGATATTTTTTAAAAAAATTATTACTGTCTTATAAAAAAATATTATTGTTATGATTTAAACAAGTTTGAACATATTTAAACACAAATAAGTATCAAACAGCATTTTAAATGCATAAAAAAAATTGTGGAGCCTGGGAATCGAACCTAGGACCTCCTGGTGTGAGAACTAGCTGCTGACCAGTCGAGCTAGTAGAGAAGACTTGACATGTATCAGGTCAGGTGGTAGATAACTGTTGGCTCGAGCAGAAATAAAAAAAATACTAATGGCGCACCTCACCCTGGTGCGCCATTAGTATGTATGTACTTATGGCGCACCGAGGGGTGGTGCGCCATTAGTATTGTGGCGCCCCTACTTCGTACCGATCCCCTCTCTCTCCCTCGCCCTCGCCCGCGATCCCCTTCCCCGATCTCCTCTCCCGACGCCACCGTCGCCCCGCCCCGACACCACCGTCGCCCCGCCGCCCTCGACGCCACCGTCGCCCCGCCCCGACACCACCGTCGCCCCGCCGCCCTCGACGCCACCGTCGCCCCGCCGCCCCAGCGCCGCCCCGACACCACCGTCGCCCCGCCGCCCTCGACCCCGCCCCGACGCCACCGTCGCCCCGCCGCCCTCGACGCCGCCCCGACACCACCGTCGCCCCGCCGCCCTCGACCCCGCCCCGACGCCACCGTCGCCCCGCCGCCCTCGACGCCGCCCCGACACCACCGTCGCCCCGCCGCCCCGACACCACCGTCCGTCGCCCCGCCGCCCCGAACCAGGGAGCGGAAGCGCGGCCGGCGTGCGAACGAGCGGAGAAGGCGGCCATCCTCGTCCTCAACCTGTCGTCGACATCGTCGATTCCAGCTCTCGCAGCAAGGTATGCGGCTGGTTCGTCCCCTGTCATGGCCAGATTGATTTTTTTCGGTAAACTAGGCTAGGGTTCGATGGATTATGGAGATTCATGGTGATTCATCAGTGAATAAATTCGTTCCAAGAACAAGATCATGGCCATTTCCTGTGCTAGCTAGAGCCGTTGTCAGCCTGTGCAAGGTTCAGAACAAGTTGTCAGCGTCTTTGTGCTCTATACTTTGTATGAAAATAGCATCGCTAATAGTAATCACCGAGGGATAAAAAATACGAATGATATTATAGTTTTTCTATACTTCAAGTTTCTATTTTGTATATGCTCACCTGCATCTGCTCCGGTATAATGTCTTTGACGTGATAATGCAATTAAAAAGCAATATTGGTTGAGAGAAATTGCTGTACTGGTTAAGACAACTGATTTTCATACAATGGCAGCAGTGCACAAACAGTGTGAGTGGTGTGTACTTATTTCAGAGATGATTGGTGTCGGCTCAGCGGCTGCCATTTA
The DNA here is from genome assembly GCF_018294505.1 of Triticum aestivum. Taxonomy (NCBI): domain Eukaryota; kingdom Viridiplantae; phylum Streptophyta; class Magnoliopsida; order Poales; family Poaceae; genus Triticum; species Triticum aestivum. Next base: position 79,226,905 of record NC_057809.1, read on the forward strand.
ATCAAATCACAATTCGTAGACTACTGATTCCTGAACTCTTTATGGTTTGTTGTTTCAACTCTTGAACTACTGGATCTTGCATCTGTGTTTAGCTAGTAGAGTATAAAATCCAAATTCTTATGACCAGAAGCATGAATGGTTGTTTTAATGTTGCTCTCTGTTAATGTCACTGAATCTGATGCAAATGATAATCTAAGCCCAAAAGAAAATTTTTCTAATTCAGTCAACGTCGAGCTGCTGTTCTCTGCTCATGTGGAACATTGCGTTACATTTTTGCATCTTCAGAAGTGCGGTTGTCCATGGCATGGAGTTTTTGTACTGTTGTTAAGGTTCAGGACAAGCCCGTGACTATCGTGTTTCTAGTAGCTAAAATCTATTTGTTCCTATTGGCATTGGCTTGATTGTTCTAAAACTCAGAACCTGTTGGACAATGACATTATTTGTAACGGCAGCATGAGAGGAGGAAGATTTTGGTTTCTTGTTCTGTATTAATAACTTCCTATAAGCAATGCACCTCTGATGATTTTGTCAAAAGCGTGTCGAGTCGATATTCTCAATATATTATTCTTTATCAGTTTACAAGTTGATTAATTTCCTCTGATTATTCTCAAATTCTTGAATTATTTGTAATGTCTTGCAGAATTATTTGTGCCTTTGTTTTTTCCTAAGTTTAGGATGCACTCTGTTAGGTTTTAGAAAAAGTAGACGAGAGAGATTAAAGGGGTTGTGACCAATGCTCCTCCGTCCTGTAATGTGATACATTTTTTTGACAGTGTGTCGAAATGTCTTGCATTATGGGATGGAGGGAGTATTTGTCAGGTATGTGACATACTTCTCCCATAAACGTCAGGTATGTGACATTATGGGATTAGGGGTTACAAAAAACATCAGTTACAAAAAAGTTCAGATTGTAAAATGTTCATTTTGCAGCTAGTGCCCATTTTGAGTAATTGCTTAGAGGGATGATCCTGTGTGAGCTGGTGGAGTGATTTGTTTTCTACATAAAGCTCTTTAGTCAGGCTGGTTTTCGTGAAATACACATGAAGCTTCACCAGCTCCTGTGGGTGTGGGATCCATGTGACATGTGACATTGCATCCATGTCCACCTGGGATAATGATTTTGCAGGTACCCCGAGAGGCCCTTGAGTTTGCCGGAATGTCGATTAACTTCCGTTCCGGCAAATTCGGGTACTCCATATGTCCTATTTTCAGCAAAGGTCATGCTGAAATTTTCCGTGAATTTTAGCATGACTTTGCTAAAAATAGGACATATGGGGTACTTGTGACTAATGCATGGGCCGGGGTATCGTAGTAGTTAATTAAGTAGGATCAAGTGCCCCGGCGTACTTGTGACTAATGCATGGCTTTTAGGGTGCCTCGGTGTCGATAAAAACCGAAATGATGAAAGCTTAGGCTTTTAGGGTGCCTCGGCGTCGAAAAACCCTCAATGATAAAAGCTTAGATTTTAGGATGCCTCGGTGTCGACAAACCCTAAATGATGAGACCATGATCTTGTTCGTTGACAATAACCAACTTTTTGACCAAGCTTTGTTTCTATTTAGAGAGAAACATGGCCCACAACGATGAGGCCGGGGGTTCGGGCGGCAAGGCATTCTGGGAGCTGTCCCAGGAGATGGAGGAACAACCTCACTTGTATGAGGCCGCCGCCTTCCCCACCGATCCTGAGACCACTGATGGTGCCGCCGAGGATGACCACACTGATGCCACCACTGATGGTGCCGCCGAGGATGCCACCACTGATGATGGCGGCGCACGCACAGATGGCAGCCAACCGAAGAGGCAACGGAAGGACCGGCGCCCGACCGTGCTCCGCACCCTCAAGGAGGAAGTTACTGAAGTGGACTCCAACGGGAATCCAACGGCGCCCGAACGAATAGTCAAGGGGTACTCGCTTCAGCTCGGGTGCATTGTCCGGAGCACCGTCTCGATCAACACCGAGAACCTGAGGCATCCTGACAGAGGGAATTTGCGCAACCTCCTCTTCACGAAGCTGCACGAACGATACAAGTTCCCCGCTGAATTTGCAAACACAAGCCTCAAAGGGAATAAAGTGAACAATGCTGCCCTCACGAAGATGAGCAAGGCCCTGTCTACTTGGAAAAGCAATGTGAAAAGAATGATCGAGAAAGGTGAGAGTTATCAGAAGATCAAGGAGAAAAATCCTTCGATCACCGAAGATGACTACAACGACTTCAAGATCAATTGCTCGAGCACCGCAAACTCCCAATCAAGTGAGTGGGGGAAACAAATGCGGGAGCTGAACATAGGGGAACACACACTCGGTCCCGGCGGTTACAGAGTGGCGGAGCCTATATGGGACAAGGAGGAGGCGGACCGTGCCGAGCAAGGCCTACCGCCCCTCTTCGATAAATACGGTGACAAGCAGACCAGGAACTTTGTCAGGGCCCGGTACAAGAAGGACCCGAAAACAAAGGAGCTTACCACGGATCCGAAGACCAGGCAGCTTGAGCTTGTTCTGGTAAGGAATACACCCCCGCGTAATTAGCTCCATATGGTTGCATTCTAATTAATGAAGCCAAATTTCTAAATGGTTCACATTCCTTCCGCAGGCGACTGAAAGCAGTAGCGCGGGGTCGACTAAGAGCAACCCTTGGGACACCACTCTAAATAGGGGGTTGAATGTAATGAAGAACAAGGATAAGCTCAGTAAGCCGACGTCAGCTGGTCGTGTGGCCGGCAAAGGCTTGTCGACAAAATGGGGGTCATACTATACCGCTGGTGTGCGGAAGGAGAAAAAGACCAGCTCGGAAAGCCAGGCGCGAGAGGTTCAAGAACTCAAGGCACAGGTGGCGCGGATTCCGGAGATTGTCCAAGAGCAAGTGGAACAACGACTCGGAGCGACGATCACCGCCATTGTGCCTACCTTGATCTCGGGGTTGAGTGCGTGGATTGCGGGCGGCCAACAGGGGCCGCCCCCGATTCCTAGCTTCACGGCTAGCAACTCGCATAATGCGATGGCGGGGCCATTGGTGCCTCCGGCGGAGGCGGCATTGGTGTCTCCGACGCCGGCACGGGAGCTTAATGCACCCGGGTGTACGCCGGCCGGCACCTCTGCAGCAAGCGGCCCCTCCGTCAACTGCACGCCCGCCGTTGGCGGTGCCTCTACATTAGCCGAGCTCGACGCCATCATCACGGTAACTAATTAAGCCTCTCTCGGCCGAGGACTTCATCTCCTTGCCTTTGACTGGGCATCCCTGACGCCCTACATGTTTTCGCAGGGCGCCGCCGACGTTCCGTGCACTCTCCTCCACTTCGTGAACAACGAGTTGGTCGATGTCGCCAAGGGCAAAATAGTTCAACCGGGCAACCCCTTGTTCCACGGTACCCAGATGCCACCCAACTTGTTTAGGGTTCAACTGGTTCGGGTGCTGCCAGGCTGCGACGAGTTGTTACCTCCGATTCGACCCGTCGGGGCCGACGATGATGACGTGATGACCCTCAGCGCATGCTTGAGCTGGCCCCTGCTTTGGCCGAAGAGCCAGATTCGTTTGGGGGCGGGGGACACCACCCCAAAGACAACACCGCCAGTCGTGCCGGCGCCAAGTCGGCCCCATGGCAAGACCGCCGCAACGGTGCCGGACATCCCTATGCCACTGGATCCAAACATGCATATGGCACAGGATCAGAACGACGACGACGATGACGATGATACATTTGGCAACGTCGATCAGTACTTTGCCGATCATGGGTACGATGGCGACTTCATGGGGCCTCCTTCTCAAGAACCAAACCCAACAAAAGACGTGTGCGATCTAGCTCGTACCGCGGAGAAGCCAAGTTGCAACAGGCGCCGTCTGGCGTTCAGCTCTCAGGAGACGCCTCCAGCTGCCGACTTCACCGAGCCTCAGATAGGCGAGGTGCGAAATATTATCAGCCCCAACACACTCAAGAAGGCGGTCTGTGAGCAAAACTCGGTCCCATTACAGGAGAAGAAGAAGGCACGCAAAAGAAAGACTAAGAAGGGTGCGAGCCAGCCGGCACAGAGTACGATCCGTGCTCAGGACGGGCCACCTTCACCGCAGGATATCTCGAGGAGGGTGCATGTGGCGGGTAGGGCGATGCTACCGACAAATATGCTCAATGCTGCAACCGGTGCTATGCGGAGTCTGCATGACAGTGTTCTTTCTTTGGAGAAGCGGCGTCTCAGGGAGAAGGATGTGGCATACCCAGTTTTCGCGGCCAAGGTGCCAGAGGGCAAGGGCTTTGTGGATAACTCCATCGGGCGTACGATCGTCCTGCGTTTTGATGACATCCACGCTATGTTGAACCTTCATCCGCTGCACTACACCTTCGTTCGGCTATTTTCGCTGAGTATGGAGATGCGGATCATTCGCGACAAGACCCCGGACATCGTGATAGTCGACCCCTTCTACATGCGTGCCAAGATCTTGGGCAGCGCTGGGGACCGGCAAGTCGCGAGTTCTTACCTCGAAGGCGTCATTCTGGCAAACCAAGATAAGGATAACTTCCTCGTGCCTTACTTTCCCGAGTAAGTCCTCCCCTCAACCGGCCCGTAACATATGAATTCTTACATTTCGATCGTTTTTCTTTTAACATTCCGTGTTTTCTGCAGTGACACACGTTGCACGCTCATCCTCCTAAGCCCCAAATATTCCATGGCCACGTATTTCGACCCGGACCGTCAGTCGAACGTAGACTACACAAATGTCAAGAAGGTTCTTGATGATGTTCTCCCCGGCTACGCCAAATCTGGAGGCACCTTCACCAGGCCTATTCGTAAGTACGGCAAGCACGTGTTCTCCCACAATACGACGTTCTGCTGCGTCAAGCAGCCGCCTGGCGGTCAGAAGGGTGCCTACTACGCCATCCATCACATGCGGGCGATCGTACGGGACCATCATCAACTTCTGCTACCGAGTAAACTCAAAGATTGGGCAAAGAGCGTGTCGGCAATCCAGGACGCGGACCTCCGACAAGAATTCTTTCGCATCCAGTCGGAGTTTGCGGAAATCATCCATCAAGATGTCCTTCGTACCTCGGGGCAGTTCTACCTCAACAATCAACCGTCCAACAGTGACATCGACACAATGCTACAAATGCAGGCTGACAACGACCGTTATTTCATGACTCCCACGATAGACGGCGGCTTCATCCACGCTCCGGTCCCTTGAGTCGAGTCGAAAGCAGTGATGCTGTGTCTAGTTCTGAAACATCGATTGGCTCATGTTGTAATTAAACTTTAATGAACTTGTAGTATGTCTCTTTGGTTTCGAGAGTCGTTCAACTTAGATGTAATCGATGCTATTAATGTCTTGCTTTTCTCTTCCGATCGTTCTGTTGCATACTTATATATTGCTTATGTATTGTCTGTGAATTGGTACTAACGTTTCGTTTGGCTAGTGCATAGCGATGCCGACGTATGTCGTGTACAAGGGTAAGGTTCCCGGAGTCTACGATGACTGGGAGGAGTGTCGGAGACAGGTTCACCGATTCAGCGGTAACAGTTACAAAGGGTACACCACTAGGGCCGAGGCCGAATCTAGATACGCCCGCTATCTAGCGGGAGAGGGGAGGGAGCGTTGGAGGAACCGGATGAAGACGAGTTTCATCGTGATGATGCTCATCGTGATGACCGCAGCTCTCTTCTATGTGATGGTAGTTTAGATGATCGATATCGACTTGTAATGTGAAGACAAACTCGCTACTCGCGGTCTCGAGACTTGTAATATAATGTTCTATCTTTGTTCGGTCTTTTCAATTCGGAGACTAATATGATGAATTGTATTCGGAGACTAATATGATGAATTGTATTCAAAGACTAATCTTCTATTGTATTCGATGAATCTGTTGTTGATGTGTGCTGTCTATATTTTGTCAAATTATACATTTTGTAACCTGTGCAAAAAACAGAAAATAAAAAATAAAAAAAACCTAATATTCATACTAATGGCGCATCACATGACAGTGCGCCATTAGTATGACAAAGCATACTAATGGCGCATCACTGGGCAGTGCGCCATTAGTATGTCGCGGTTACTAATGGCGCATCTCGTGGTCGTGCGCCATTAGTATGCCAAAGCACCTGGGTATACATGGCCCCTGGGAGGCATACTAATGGCGCACCGTAGCCTATACTAATGGCGCACCAGTGGTGCGCCATTAGTATACCAGATACTAATGGCGCACCACTGGTGCGCCATTAGTAAAAATTACTAATGGCGTGCTAGTAATGGCGCACCAGTGATGCGCCATTAATGGCCAAATTAGGTGCGCCATTAGTAGCGGTTTTTCTAGTAGTGACATAGTCAAGGTCCATGCATAATAATGTTGTGCTTAAATATGGCGGTCAGTAATACTGTGCAGCAAATAGTACTACTCCGGTATAGAGGAAGTAAAATAACTGGCTTATTATATGTAGCCATTCTTGGCTACATGGACGAGATAGTAAGACATGGAAAAACAAAAATGGTGGCAGCTAGTGGGTTCAAGTCTTCAAGGGCCTAGCTAGCTATACGCGTCCTCCAAGGTAAAAAGTACTCCTACTAGTACGTAAGTAGAGTACTAGTACAACAATGAAAAAGAAGGCGAGAGGGTTAAAAAATGGAATACCTGGGTAGATGGTGACGGTCCGATCGTGGTAGATTGTGTGACCATGTTGCACATCAGCGGTCCCATGGGTAACGACTGCTAAGATAGTTGATCCCAATATGCCAAAGTCAGCTACAAGGTTCCAGGTTCGACCGAATCGCGGATGCAAATGCACATCTAGGATCGGCGATCTTATTTTGATTGCGGAATGACTGGTCCCTGCAAAATAATAAAGTGTCGTTAGGGATGCAAATGATGGTTTGTGCATTCCGTTTGCAACCTCTCGTACCGTAGGATGGAAACCAGATGAAACAAGTTCCCTGGCTTGTCACCGCGAAGATGCGGCCTAGATGGCGCACAGCGTCTTCGAACGTGTAGGGGTACAAATCTGCCACCGCCAACATGCGCCAACCTCTGCCGTTAATGCCTCTTGCATTGATGGCAATCCTTATGCCGAACACCGCAATGAGATGGTAATCGACGTAGCCGCGTCGCTTTGTCGGCGGGTCCGCAATTGCTATCTTCTTCAATCTCATGTAGGCATCATCATACGTATTCAAGCCCAGCCAGTCCGGAAGGCCGATTCCAATGGTGGAGAAGGGGTCTACCGGAACGGCCACACTGCTGTGGATGTTGTGCAAAATGATGGTGGTATTCGACCGGAAGTATGCAAGCCAATCTTCGTTGGCACCGACCCAGACCTATATATAAGACGGTGGGCAGCGGAGAAATTACAGAATGGAAATGGAATAACTAAGTACTACATGATCAAACTCCATTACTGACATGCTCATTGGACAAAATCCGACTACCTCTCAACATCGGCAACTCTAGCGGAGTCAACGTGCAACCATGGCTAGGGAGCGGTGGACTGTTCGAAGGATTGTCCCATAGAAGAACCTTCCCCTCGAGGACGCATGGAAGACCAACAAGCATGGCCATTTCCCAAGCCTTTTTAAGCACCATCTTGAAAAAGTTGGTGCAGGAAGCACCGAGTCTTGCGGAGGTGAGGACGTCGGAGCGGCGTGCGATTTCTCCTAGAGGATCATCGTCCAAGGTCTCCCAGCCCCGACGAGGAGGAGAACCGCCTAGCGAATCCATGAGAGCAGCGACAAACTGCCTTCTCTTCGGGGGAGGGGAACTGGCGAGGAGGAGATAAGAGCATAATAACCGCAGGGCCTCATCCCTTCCAACTGTAGATCGTTCCTTAGCGAAGGGGTGAAGCTATTATTTACTACTAGTACTAGCATTATGGGACGTTATGGGATTGCATTATATTGTAAATAATAGCACTAGTAAGAAATTTTTGGCACTAGCTAGTACTTTATAATGTGGGATTGCATTATACTTTATGGGATTTTTGGCACTAGCTAGTACTCTATAATACTGGGACGTTATGGAGTTGCATTATACGTTATGGGAGTAGTTTTTGGCGTGGATTAAGAAATTTCGGGTATGTTTTTGCTATTTTTTGTACATGCCAACTAGTGTCAAAAAACGTCTTACATTATGTGACGGAGGAGTACGTACTCGTACTGTAGCAGTACTAGTACTACTTTCTCAACTAGTAGTGCGATGTACTGTACTTCTAGTATAGTGCACCAGTTTTGAACTCTTGAATCTCAGGGCCAAGGAGCTATAGTTGGAAGTGGAGGGTACTACTGTTCTCTAGAACCGTCGTTGTACTATCAATGCAGGAAAGTACACCTGTGTAGTGGCCTAGTGGGTACTCTCGGTGCTCTATTCAGCCGCTCCTCTCACGTAGCTGGCCTACTCAGTCGCTCCTCTCACGCACACACTAGCAGCCTGTTTATCAGCGACGGTTACTGCGGGGGCGGAACATTTGAGTTATTTGATACAGCGAGACTAGGCTTTTCACTTCCATTTGTGGAGGTGTAATGGATCTCGTCAAACTTTGTTAGTAGTTCCTTCTTTATGAATGAGATGAAGCAAAGCTTTTGCCTTCGTTTTAAAAAAACACGTCAAGAGGAATTTCTTTTATAGTAGAGCCGATAATGGAGTGAAGTCCATGCGTGCAACGCCACAAGCTATAGAGTAGTAGTAGAGCACTTTACGTACAGAGCCATATTGCACAGTTCTCAATGCCCCGCGAGGCTTTTCTGGCTCCTCGGGCTTAATTGGGAGGCGCTAGTTTAAATATGCTACTAGATGATGATGAAGCTGCAAGCGAGGTGCGGCTAGGGCGAGCACGCAAGCCACTAGATGCTGGGAAGGACAACCCGTTCATGTGGCTAGGCTATCCAGTGCACCCAGATTGTGGTGTCGCACGCCCGTTTGACTTCAAAACTCAAACTACCCGTGTAAAATATTGGCTCGCAGCGAAGTTACTATTTAAAAAAAGGCCGCCGTGCGTTCGCCAGGATCGAACCCATAAAATGAGGTATACACTCCCGCGACCACTAGTAGTACTCGTTGGAGTACAACGCAACTTAGAATCGCCTTTTGTCGCTAGTAGTACATTGTTCCTTACAAGAAACACCTAATAATGCAAGAAACCACTAATAATGCCAAGAAACTACTACCACTTGTATACGTGGCAGACTTAAGATAAGACTACCTTATCAACCATTGTACATGCTCTTACCAACTAGCCCTATCAAGAAACGACCACTCTATAAAGTGTCGTTATAGGCACGTGTCAACCCATGGCCCTGTTTAGATACATTTGTTGTCAATCTAACTCTGCCATCCAAACACCACTTTGGTTAGAGTTAGTTCAGGATTAGAATCTAACTCTAACCTCTGACTTAGAGTATCCAAACAGGGCCCATGTCGCCCATTAAGTCAACACCTTCTATTCGACCGGGCGTTATGACTTGTGGGACCTACATGCCGGTCTGCACAAAAATCCCCGAGTGACCTCCTACCTCCAGCCCGTCCACCTAGTCATCCTCAGCCATGGGATGCAGTTACCGCCGCCGGCAGAAGGCGAGGTTAAAACCGTCGACGGTGCGGAACCCATCTTGCGGTAGCCCGGATATCAGCTCCGTCCGGCGCTCGCGACCACTAGCTAGCCAAGATAGCTCTATCCAGCTGCTTGTCTGCAAGGTTTGCTAGCTAGATTGGCACGGCGACGCGACGGCTTGCTCGCGTGCGCCGCGCTAAGACCAGCCATCTGGCTCGAGCGAAGGCCAGGGCGGTGGCTTGCTCGCTCGTGAGTCACGCTCGGGCCAGCCTGCCAACCCGTGCGGAGGCCAGCGCGGCATCCGGCCCGTCCGACGGAGCGGCGGCCAACTCGCTCATCACCGGCGCCACCGACGAACACGCATCAGTATTGTTTGAAGTAATGTTCAGAAAAAATAATGATTTGAGGAGGAATAACAGGATAGAAGGTCAGATGTGGGTCCCTTGTGTCAACGGTCAAACAAAATGTGTTGTTTTAAGCTGCCTCGTCAGCACGGACGTGTGGGCCAACCCTATTATAAATGGGTTTAAACTAACATAATCGGTAGCCCCTCTGTCCCATAATACAAGATGTTTTTGCAAGCTAAACTAGCTTGCAAAAACGTCTTACATTGTGGGACGGAGGGAGTATTAGGTAGTAGTTTTTGATGTGGATTAAGAAATTTTGGGTATGTTTTTACTATTTTTTGTACAATAGATTCTTTGTAGGGCTGGTTGAAAGTGGTAGTTTTGTGTTAAATACTCTACATATTGTAAGTAGGAGTGAAAGTTAAGCTTTGGAACCCAATAAGTAAGGCTAGTTACATAGTGCATATGTGTACATGATTAAAAGTAAATATCAACCATGAGTAACTAATATCTTAATGGAAAACTCAAAAGTATGGAATACTAGAAAAAAATGCATGGTTAGAAATACTAGCAATGTTCATGTGTGTTGCAACGAATCATAATTAGAATAATACTTATTCACAAACTTGATACAAAACACTCTAATTTTGATATACATATATCACTAGAGATATATTATGTTTCAATTAGAATATATTCCTTGAGCTGTTTTGGTGAGGTCAGGGAGGGATGTGGTTGGTTTAAAGATACTAATTATGGATTTTTCTACAAATTGGTAGACAAGTGGGATGTTGATGAAAAAGACAACAACTTACCTCACAGTCGTTAGATGTAGATCTAATGGTCACAAACGACGGATGACAGACACACCATCATCATCAACTTAGTCTTCTGTAGGAGTACTAGCAAGATTCGTGCATTGCACGGAACATCAAGATGCATTTTTTTATAAAACACTTGTTGTGATTGACCCATGCGGGAGTAATTCCATGTGTAAAAACTAATGATATCTCGAGAAATAGGAGATAAGGTGAAGAGGAGTGGGGCGTGGTGGTGATTGGTGGTCGGACTGAGCGGAGGCATGGGGATTGACGACACCGGCAGTGGCCACCAGGCCAGTTTGTTCGAGAGGCTTCCTTTCTTAATTGCTCAACAATGAGGTTGTTGGAGATAAGAATGAACGATGGAAGGCCTTGTCTGTAAATATGGAGAGGGGGTGCATGTATCTATTAGTTTAATTTCCATCCGTCAGATATAAATTGGACGGTCTATATTGCAAGATGGCACGCGTACCATCATCACAACTCGGTTTTTTATCTCTACTCTGTCTCAGTTGGTTAAATAGTACGGTTTATTTTCGTCTCACCACTTTCAACCGTTTTTTTTCGCTGTTTTTTTTCGTCCTCTCTCACCCCCTCTCCACCCCACGAAGAGGCTACCCCTCGCATGAAACGAAAAAAAACCAGGCGAAGAGCCCTCTCGCCCGTAGCAAAAAATAATCAGGCAACAACGCTCCCATCGATCTAGGTCACGTCGGCGCCGCCGCCGCCAATCCGCTCGTATGCCGCCGCCGCCAATCCGCTCGTATGCCGTCGCCGCCATTCACCCCTCTCGCATGCCGCCGCCATCACCCATCGCCACTGATCGGACGTGGAGCTCGTGTGCCATGACCTCCATGGCACCCATGGCCGCCTGCTCGGGAGATGGGGTCGCCATGTTCGACGCCGCCAGCGCCTCGTGGACCTCAGCTCCAGGTCCGCCGCCATCGAAGTCAGGTGCGCCTCGTCGACGACGACGGCCATGGTCGCCAGTCCCCACTTCCATGGTCAATCAACTGATCTTATCTGAGATGAAGTTCTACAGGAAGAGAATCTAGAAATTCTTGCGCTGGATGCAGTAGACGAAACTGATCTATTTGATCTGATCCCAACTTCCCAAGTCCCGATGAGAACGTATACCTACGTGGATCCAAGTCGAGTTGGGAGCGGCGTCGATCCAATGAATGTGCAAGGAATTCCTGAATACATCACTTCTATTTGATTATGGGTATGTTCATTGGTCATTCAATTCAATTGTTCGTACAACAGCAGAATTTTCCCTTTAGCACGAATTTCCAGTAGTTGTGTTGCTTCTTTTGAAGGTGGATCTTGGATTCATTCCATTAGTTTTATTTTCCGAATTTCCAATTATTTGAGTATCCTCTCTATAGCTGCCTTCAGAGAAGAACATGAGCCTGAATACTAATGCATCTGTCCAAGCATGAGGAAATTTGCTAGTCTTTGAGGACAGGTTGACGACAGGAGCTGATCGGAATATAAGATACTAATGCATCTGTCCAAGCATGAGGAAGTTTGCTACAGTCTTTTGCGGACAGGTTGACGACAGGACCTGATCGGAATATAAGATACTAGGACGACGCATGGTCCATGGGGGATACGTTCTTCACCACCACTCTCCGGGCAGCCCGACCATGCTCCTTTTCATGGCTTTGCTTCCTTGGCCTGATTCTTTTAACTGATGAAGCTTTCGTCGATTTTACTATTTTCAGGTGCTATAAATCCAAGCGTTCATCCATTCTGGTCTAATTCTTTGGATAATTTATGGAAGTTGTGGTTCTGGTATTTGTACGTGTTTGCAAATTGTTCACCAGGCCTGGTTAGTATCTTGGACTGCAAAAGCACATCTCTTAGTTCTTTAATATGCACTTAGCTAGATTTATATTCCTAAATGTCTGTATCATTAATGCCATGGCTCTTTTACTTATAGTTGTCCTCGAAGGAGGAAATAATAGGGAGGATTGGAGATGCACAGGGCATGCCATGGCAATGAAGTGTACACCATGGACAGCTAAGCGTACACCATGTTAATAAAATTTTATATGCTCAATTTATGATTTTGTGTTGGTTCTGATGGTTTGAGAAAAATTAAGTGAGCCAGTATAAACAAACGCTAATTACTTCAATTCAGTTATGCAAGCTGCAGAAAACGAACTATTAACTCTGATCTTCTAATGCTTCCACTTCTTTTTTAATGTGGTTTGGCTCAACAAACAATATTTTCTTTGTGGCATACTGCACTAGCTCTGATTTGAGTACTTCAATTCAGCATAAAGTAGCTTATTTTCCCTCCTATTGTTAGTCTGCAATGATATGTACTGTCCTCAAGTACACTGTCGTGTTTTGGCAAGCGATTTGAAGCTAGCGTGCTGTATTTTTGCAGGTGATTGCTTTAATCCAATTTTGCAAGCAATCTAAAGCCAACAGGCCTTGTTTCTTCCCAAAGTGGTGGCGGTTAGAGGCTAGCAGTACTTATGGTGTGCAGTTTAAATTATTTAAGGAAGATTTGATTTTCCCCACAAAAAAGGAAGACTTGATTTGATGCCTCTAACTGATTATATCTTTAATCAAACAATGGATATTGAATAACTGCATCATATTTGGAGGTAACAGTGACGTGTCATAAGTTTTGGGATACAGGCAATACTTTACTTTACTTACCAAATTACATTACTAATAGAAAATTTACTTATAATGATAGGAAATCGTGTCTGTATTGATGGAGCTCGAACTACATAGTACAATCAACATGTGTCTAGCTCAGAGCTCTTGTCCTATAATTCCATGTTATGCATGATTTCTTCTAAAGTTTCCATGAATTTTGCTTTACATCAAAAACTTAATCGAACTCCTTCCAGGACAAAAGTAAACAATACTACATATCTTGATATAAATCCTCTGAGTAGTATGCCCCAATTTTTAGTTCTTCATATACATTTTTACTTGCATAGTATATTAATTTTTCTCAAAACAGGTACATACTTCTATCATGCATAGCGAGTGTATGAAACATCTTTTTTAATTAAGATGTCCTTCAATAAAAATATTGTATATTTAGAAATATTTGGATAACATACATGATCTGTATATTCTTTTTCAAGTAGAGTTAGGAATATATTTTTAATTAAGAAACATATTTTGTACAGAGGGGGTGGAAGTGCACCGTTCATAAGCTTAGGGAAGCACAAGCGCACAACCAGTTACCATCATCTTCAAATGCGCCGATATAATTGGCAATGCATGTTTCTCCATGTTTTAAGTATACATATCATGTTGTGGTCCATAGGCACTTGGGCTCCCTCCATGATCTGAGTAACATTATTGGCTTGTATATGCAATGTTTTCTACTCCCTCCGTTCCCAAATATTTGTCTTTTTAGAGATTTCAAATGAACTACCACATACGAATGTATATAGACATATTTTAGAGTGTAGATTCACTCATTTTGCTCCGTATGTAGCCACTTGTTGCAATCTCTAGAAAGACAAATATTTAGGAACGGAGGAAGTAGCTACAGAAGCAAAGATCAAAACAATTCACAAAGCTACAGACAATTAAACCGCTCAATTAATAATTCACCACGCTTTTATCTGAAATAATAGATCAAACATGGGTACTTTTAAATTTTTATTGTACAAAACTGTTGCAACGGCATGCAACCCTGTACTGTACTAATTTGTACAGAGATTGCAAGCTGATGTTTTACAATGATATAGGAAGATTAGTAATGGAGATACAAGAGATGGTTGAGGGTTGCTCGCTGATTCAATTCGTGCTTGGTCTAGGACTAGATGGCAGTGTGGATGTTGTGTATGACAAGAAGAACGTATGGGTCGTGTGCGTCGTCATCGACCACCCATCATCGAGGACAGGGCCTCATGTGGGACCTCGGGAGGAGGGGAGAACAAGGGCGTGCACAACATTAGAGCCGATGAAATTCATGTGCATGGACTGCGTCCGGCCTGCCGTGGCCGACCGCTCCATCCTGCTCCTCTAAAAGTGCATGAGCAAGGCAATCCTGCCATTATTTTTGGACATCTGCTATCAACACAACTACTTATTTCCCATATTGTAACCAGTAACAGGCTAGCGGCTATGCTATTTCATTTCACAATGTATATACGGAGGTACCTTTGGAGTTCAGTGTGTCCATTACATGCTTTGTGTGTTGATAGGGGTCCACATGGTGGCGGGCGGAGTTCCTTGGGCTCCATGGAGGCAGCTGAGACCTGGTGTTGCGCTCCTCCCTTTGTCCGCCACCTCGCCATCTCGGGCGCCGCTGTGGCGAGTGCTCTAACCAGCTCCAGATCGCTACACTCTACAGAATAATTCTTCAACTTATCAATCTTGCTACTGGTATTCATCCACCACTAGGTCCTTTATCTGGATGTGTTATTAGTTCTTCGCAACTCCCAATTCCGATCCGTTCTAGAGGGTAAGTATTTTTTTAAATGAATGAACAGGAAAACTGTGTCTTAGTAAAAAAAAATCATGTTTCATTTGTGTATGCGACATTTAAGGACAGTGCCATCTGGAGAACTTGTTCATTGGTGCTTTCCATGAGGTTTATGGTAAGATTATATATTTGTTTGTTTGTTGCGACAGAAATTATAGAGTTGTTTTCCCTCTATTGTCTTTATCTATTCACTTTGATACAATACACAATTAAATGATCGGGGTTTTGAATACATAGCATGGGTTCCTTGTGTTGGAGGCATTTGACACAAGCCTTTGCTGCTGTATAGCCAAGCTGGATTCTTTACATTCTCAGAATTACATTTATCATTTTCCCTCTTGGAAGCTAAAAAAGAATAGTAAATGTATTTTGTTCATAGCTAGGCATACTTTGTTCTTGGAAGGCATAGTTTGTTATTAAATTCTAAACAGTTTTATAAATGGTGACAAATAAAGGGTTGTTATTAATTTCTAGGGATACTGAAATTTTTGGCTTGTACTGAATTGTTTATGGACCTATTAAAATATCCCCTTGCACTGAAATTTGATTTCTACTGACTTTTTTTTAAAGATACCTAAGACTTCTTGTGCTAAAATTACCCTGTTACTAAAATTTGCCTTGCTACTGTTGTACTAAAATTTAACTATTTAGTAGGAAGGAAGAGCACAAGAGGGAGCAAAAAAGAACAAGGAGAAAGCGACGCTTAGGAGAAGTTAGCTCAAAATCCACTTACATGATTCGTGGTTTTGCCTAACCACTACTTGATTCGTGATAGCATTGCACCAGACACATAACATCCAGTTGTATAATTGTATAAGTAGAGTGTACTTGATGCCTATTCATCTTTATTCATCCTTCTGTTTTCATCTTTGGGTCTATTTGACTTGTTTCCTGAATAAATTATGGACCCCCTTAGCTGGCAAACGGTCACTGGGAGGGTTTGGAATTTGCGAATGATTTCAGTGCCATTTTTTAGTTAGAGGGGATGGCAGTTTCTTCAGAGCGACAGGGCGGTTTCTGTCAGAGAAGGTAATTTCCGTTTTTAAAACTGTCATCGTTTGATCTCGTCTCAAAACTAAATCTGCCATAAAAAGGGGTTCGATTGTGACAGAAGGTAAGTTCTGTTTTTAAAACTGTCATTGTTTGATCTCGTCTCAAAACTAAATCTGCCACAAAAGGGGTTCGATTGCCATCCCTTTTTAGCGATCGCTTGCCAGTTAACTTTTCCTTAAATCATAATATAGGCAAGAAGTGCATGTCAAGTATAGCAGTGCATTAAAAAGTATAACATGTGAGGTCATTTTTGTTTGTTGCGCGGAGTATGGCCATTAATTTGTGTGCTTCATAGTGGTGGAGTAAATGAGCCACGATTAGCCAGTTAACATTTCCATTTAATATTTAAGCCTCTAGGATATACTATAGCCGTCGAATATTAACACTGAGCAACATTAAGCTGAGCCAAAATTAAGTTTTGAGTTGTGGGTGAGGGAAAGACAGAGGGGGGAGTGGGTGTGTCTGTGTGTTTGTGTGCAAGGGAGGGAGGGGGAGAGAGAGAGATGTTGGGAGAGAAGGGGAGGGAGGGAGATGTAAGGTGGTAGAGTGGGAGAGCGAGAGACAGATATATAGTGTGAAAGAGTGGATGTAAGGAGAGAGGAGCACTAACATATTATAATGAGAGAGAGAGAGAGATGGAGCTTTAGTGTGAAATATAGCACGAGTGCACCATTACATGCTTGAAATTCGAGGTCTGTGTTGATGGAGATGGAAGGATAGATTGGGAGCCATATATGTCACCAATTGACGCGGCAAACATGGACTGGGGGTTGTGGAGATAGTTGATGGAGAAAGAAGATGTTGAGTGAATTATTGATAAAAAGGTAAACCACAGATGGAAAATCTATTGGTACATGTTAACCTGATTAAATCTTCGAGAAATATATTTTTTATACTTGTTGAAGTATCGTGCAAGTGAAGCTAAAGACAATATTCTAGACTGTGTGGGAATATGTTTTGCGCATCACATAGATCTTAGTTTGTAACATACAGTTATTTAGATCATAGCTCTCTATGTACACATCGTCGAGTTACATTACAGATGAATTGGATTTCAATTATTTTTCAATTGTCGCAAGCTATCTTTTCTGTACATCTGAAATATCATATACATTATATGCGCAATTAGAAAAAAAATTATACATGCAAAATTTGATATGAATTGCATTAATAGGTGTAATTAAAAAAATAAATTAAAAGCCCGTGGCAACGCACGGGCGTTCTACTAGTAAGAGAAGAAATATAAGTATGAAGATGCAAACGTAGTATCGATACTTGTTTCCGTAAACTAGCATCTACATTCTATTCAACACCTCAGCATGTGAGGCTTTAGCACAATGATTTCTTGACTGTGTAAAACAGAGGTTTTCCTGTCGTCAATAAGGAGGGGATGACAACGGCGTACTTTTTGGCTTGCTCTAGTCCTAGTAGTCATACTATGTGGTCTAAGCACGTGTAGATTTATTCTTTTTCACGTCTCGTGTTCGTCGTACTGCCACGACTGTTGATGAATAGACGGTAAGTTATTCACGAGGAAACCCTTGTTGAGCGTGTTTGAGAGAGAGAGAGAGAGAGAGACTGAGGCAATGATAACATATTCTTTGTATCTATGTGTGTGGAGGATAGAGAGAGACATGTACATGGGGGCTTTGTGCTTTGTGTTGTGTAACGTGGAGACACATATACATAACTAGTAAATATGCCCGTGCGTTTCTACGGGTTGTTGTTCAAACCATGAACTATAGCCCGTGCATTGCAACCGTTTTACAAAATAGTTATAGTTAGTTTACTTGTTATTTCATCAGATACATATTGCAAAAATAAAAATAATAGCTTATCAATAATCCAAAGAAATATATGCCACTTTCATTGATTATACAGGAACTGGTCAAAATTTATTATTAGATTTGGATCGAGATAAACTACTTTAGTTTCCCGAAAAGCAAAAAACTCCCTTCAAAGTGTAGAATTAACTCTACACAAGATGCTTAATGGAAGCAAACATTTGTTATTTGTATAAGTCTATGCAAAACAAACTCACTGAAGTTACTCACCAAGATGCCCGATGCAATTCCAAAGCAGAAAACGGAATACAAACTCGTAAAACTCACAACAATGTCTGTATGCAAAGCCTCACAAGAGGTTTCTGCAATCTCACAAGACGCTGGGTTTAGTCTAGACGATCTTCTTCACAAGCATATTTTGTAAGCAACTACTACCTCTGATCCTCATGATGCAATGATTGCACACCAGGTTTGTAGCTCTATTGGAATGTGTTGGTCTCGTTTATACCTTCGCATGATTGCGACTTTGGTTTACTTGTGCATGTATTCGGCGATGTACTGAATGTAAATAAGGCTATTTAGTGCCAGTCTGCCATTGCCTCTCAAGGCTTTAGTAAACAGACATATAATACCTCTTATTTATTTTATCTGAAGGTTCTTGTCGGATTCACAGTGTGAAAAATTGACAAAAAACTGACATTAAAATTTCTAAAAGTGGACAACTAAAGGAAATGTACAAACAAAATTTAATTTGTGCCAAGTAGGTCAAACCAGAACTATAAAATGTCATTTCTGAAATGTTTGCCAAGTATGTTATCAACATAAGAAAGGAGCCTTGCACTGTGTTTTGACTGAAAGGTGCACATTGGTGACCTTAATGTAAATAACATGTCTTAAAATAGTTCATGCAAGGGCTACAAAAACATATGAAGAACATAACCCTTCCAAGGTCAAATGGAGTTTTGAACCATTATCATAACCATGAAGATTCGAATCCCCAAAAATAGGGCAGTATTAAGATGTAGATTTCTAGAGTCGTTACACTGTTGTTTGTATCCCTATGGAAAACAAAATTTGAGTACAATTAAATCCTATTAACCTACTACAATAATTCAAAATAATCAACTAAATTGCATTTACTGAACATGAGAACTTATTCTTGGAAGATGTCAGAAAGGAGATCAAACACCATCAACAATAGGCTGTTTAGAAAATAAATGACATGTCAACTGGCATAGAAAATCTTTAAATCATGTTTGACATGAAAATTTGGCTATTACAAATGGGAACTAAATTACACCTGAGAAAGAAAACATCAAGAAGCTGGAGAGAACGGACATGAAAGAACCACCTGAACATACAATTGCACCAACAGGATAGAAATCCATCTCCATCGATCAAACTTGTTTTCACCCTGTCGTACGTAGTGGAGTACACATACGGCATATCTGATGCCATCGGTTCATCAATTGATTCAAAAGAAAAGTTCCAACCAAGCATGCATGAGCACATCCCAGGAGCTCCTAGCACTGACTTCCAACACCTATAACATATTTTAATACCATGGAGCAGTATTTTCCATATGAGATCATCCTCACCTACTGGTCCAGTCACATGAATTTTTACAAGCCAATACAACTTTTAACTGTCGGACTGAAACCACAAAGCTATAGGCCTGAAGAACAAAAGGCAAAAATCCTCAAATTAACTGACCGGCCACTTGTACTGGAATAACATATCTCTCCGTAGCGCATTATAGCATCATGTTAAACCAACCGGTGGCCAACAAACCAGCTTTGACCAATCAAAAATAGATCCCACAGGAATCCCCAAAGAGCAACACTACAGCAGCAGATTACAACCTGATCAGAGATGCCAGCCCAATGGCAAGGAGAGGAGGGCATACCTCGGTGGTGGTCGTCGAATCCTCATCTACTGCCTGGCCTACCTGCAGCTCGTCCAGAGAATATCGTAGATGTTGCTGCAAGAGCCCGACCCGCCGCATCGATGACCAGCAGTCCACCTGCAAGAGGGCGCAGGTGGAGGCCATGATGGCCCTCGTTGACGATGTCGCCTACCTCGCCGGCACCTAGCTCGCCACTGCCAAGGCCCGCTGCAACATCAAACAACCAACAACGCTAAATTTTCCAATTGAAAGAAGCAAAGATTATTTAACAACAATAATTTTTGATCTCAAATTCAACATCCTTCAGAGCACCAGGGTCTCTATCTCTCTGCCAATCTAAAGTTTCAAACGGTCAAATGCCAAAACCTCATAAAGTCACCACAAGCTTATCTTCTAATGTTTCGATTCGAAAGAAGTCCCAAGAATTTCAGGTATCATTGACCTGAGCATGGAAGACAAAGCTTGTAAATGTCATGGTGATTTCACTCCTAATCGATGGCAGAATTCGTTTGAGAAATATATGCACAACAGAGGTACCGGAAAAAATGATATAAACTGACCACGTCTAGGATTCTGATCTACAAAAATAGAAGACTTAATGTTTCTGGCTTGCTTTGAACTGATGCACCAAATGAAAACATTTGATGTGCCCTCCTATATAATAATTAGAAAACATAATTCTTTTACGAAGAAGAATAAATATTGTGTGTTGGACCATTCGGGTCGTTGGCATCAATTGTCAGTATTTTTTTAAGAGAGAGAACATCAACTATTGATCTTAAAATTACTTTATGTCCACTCAAAAGTATTAAAGCCACTCTTCACTTGCATGATCTACAAGTATCTGAACACTTCCTTATGGACTATATGGCTCGGAGGTCCATCTTAATAACGATCTGAAGTTAAAATGGAAGCAACTAAGGAAGCAGAAGTAGCCTGTTAGGAGCTCTAACTCAGAAACACATAGATGCAGTTTCCTAATATAATCCAAATATATTTGAAAAGGTTGATTGTATTGAAACGGCAATAACCGACCATGAATAATAAATTTTGGAAATAGAAACAATGAAGTGCAAGTTAATCATACACCATGAGATGCGATAGGTATATTAAGTTTGAATGTTTTCTTGTGCTGAAACAAACAAATGTGCATGCAGTTTTTTTCAGCTTTAGCATGGGAGAACAGTACTTTGGCAGTGACTGAGTTTCTTCACCGGCACACTGATATTGACAATTACATATATTTGTTTCTACTGCATGTTAAATGAAAATTTTGATTAATTTGCGTACCTGTCTAACCTAGGATATCGCAATGCTCATAACAAATCTAATGACGTGTCTCACCTAACCTGCCAAACTCTGCTTTTTTCTTTCGGGGAAACCTGCCAAACTCTGTTATGATCAAATCTTTAAGATAGAGCTCCGGTCAAGTCAGTTGATTTAGAACCTTTTCAGTTTAGAGTTAGTAACATGTAGCGGCCAAGTTTTCTTATTTGTGTTGGCTTGTTGCCTTAATAAATGATCCTTTTCCAAAATAATAATATTACATACACATGGAGGCTAGGAAACAGAAAACTGTGTCTGAATGGATTGATACATCTATCTATACGTTTGCATTATAACCTTAATCTAATGGAAGCAGAGAAATTCAAAGAAACTAATAATCTAAGAGCACATCATCAACCATGGAGGCATTCTGTTTGAAGTTCGGTGTCATGTAGAAATTTAGAGCGCCTCGCTGCTGCTATGCACAATTACAGGAATCCTACTATTTCATTATAACTGTAGCATCTACTCCAAATACTGAATGATGGAATTAACCTATCAAATATTGAATGCAGCTAGTTTTGGGTTTTTAAATAGTTATTTGTCCTGACTAAAATAAGGATTTTGACATTGGTTGTAGTTTTGCGGCAAATTAATGATAGGCTGCAATTATGAATCCAAAATTTATATTAGTGCTAGAGCACAATCATTGTGCACAAAGTAAAGGAAAACAATTGGTATATACACGATACAGAAGAAATTGGAAGTATGTAGTACATGGGTGCAATCAACATACAGAGAGGTCATGGACTTCGAAGAAATCTGCAACAAATCAAAGGAGACCGAGAGGGATGTGAGAGCTCACCCATTTGCCTGACACAAGAAATAGAATTTTCTTAGTCTGTAGATTCAGTAAAGCAATTACAGTGAAGCATAACATTCCAACTCTGTAAGACCACTAACAGTGGCGCATATACTCTCAGTTTTGATCATAATAAGCCAATAGCCCAAGATCAATTGCCAATCATGAACCTTCATGGTCCTGTACAATAACCTCTGTACCTCTCCATAGCACTATAGCATCACATGAAGCCAGCTAGCGGCAAACAGACCAATTTTTACCTGCCAAATTTAGGTCCCGGATAAATCCTCTGCTCGCTCATCGTCTGTCCCTGCACGTCCTCCACATCAAATTAGCAGCAACTGCATCAAAGTAGCAGCAGTAGCAGCATCAATCAACAAACAACAGGAAAGGAGCAGTACTATATGCAGCTAACAGCAGCGCAGCAGCCATCCCTCTCCCCTGCCCTCCCCGCACCAGCAGTGCACCAGACAGTCCTCGTCCTCATCGATCTCCCCCACTCCCGCAAATGTCCAACGCCCTGCTATACCTCCCCTTATTTCTCCCCTAAAAAACCTAAACATGATTAGTTAGATAAAGGGAGACCAAGAACGAACGAGGAACGAACCTGGGGCAGCCGGAGACGCGGCTGCGAAACCCTAGCCATGGGGGATGGGCTTGCGAGCGGGCGGTAGAGGACGGGAGCGGAGACTCTGGCCGGAGGGGAGGGACGCGTGGACCGTGGGGAGCTCGGGGGCGTGCTGCACGGCGCCGGAGGTCACCGGAGAAGCGGCCGACGTGGGTGGTGGTGGCGGCGAGCGAGAGAGGAGGCGAGAGCCCGTGCTCCGTGTATGGACACATGTATTTTCTTTCTGTCTCTCCTATCGGCTTGTCTGGCTGCTGGATTCGATTCGGTGGGCTGAGGCCCATGCAGGTGACGTATGGGCTGAGACAGGGAGGCGTGACCGACGGGAAACGTGATGCAGGAGCCGATGAAACCGAAAATTACCTAAGCAAAAAATTAGTACCACCTTGAATATGAGTTTTTTTTAAACTAAAAGCGTAAATTCACAGAAAAAGCGCATTATGACGGTGAACCCACGGAGTCAATCCGTACCTTATTATTAGGGAAAGATTAGAGAGTGAGTGTGTGATATACACATGCGGACATGGGGAGAGATGAGGATCCAGATTAATGGGTGTTTGTGCGTGTCTGTGTGTGTTTGTGCACGCGTTTGTGTGTGAGAGGGAGTGTGTGTATGTGGAGTAGAGAGACCACTAATGATGTAAACCTAGTATAAGGGAAGGGGGAATGGTGTGACATGTGTAGTAGCGGGATAGCATGGGTGCGAGGGGGGGAGCAGACTATTTGGAAGAGACATCAAGTGTGTGTGGGAGAGGGGTGTGAGAGCGAGAGAGAGAGAGAGAGAGAGAGAGAGAGAGAGAGAGAGAGAGAGAGAGCTAGCGACGGAAAGAGAGAGAGAGAGAGAGAGAGAGAGGAAGAGAGGGGGCGAGAGAGGGGGCGTCTGTGTCCATAAATGACATATAGATAGGGAGACAATGTTGATGTTGTTTGAAATTGGCCTATGTACGGAGACGCAAGGGAAGCGAGTCATCGTGTGTGTGATACGGACTTCATGAGAGATCTAGAATAGATGGTGTAGAGAACAATGTGCGAGATCGAGAACGATGATACATTAGGGAGCTATGGAAAGAGTCACGACATATATGTATACAGGGAGGAGCTGGGGCAGGTCCGCATGTGGGAGAGATAGAAAGAGGAGAGTGATGCACAAGGAGACAAAGTGTGCGTGTTTGTAGTGGGGGGTGGTGTGTGAGGTGAGTGTGCGGGAACCACATAACTAGGGAGATAGACGTTTGGGGGCGACGTTTCGTGTGTATGGGAAAGATACACTCTACATAGTGCGTGTGCTTGGGAAAGAGAGATGTCGGGAGACCTAACTAGAGAGTGGGGGAAGAGATGTGTGCATGCCCAAGAGACAAAGTGATAGAGACCTATATTGGGGTTCGAACTTTAGAAGAGAGAGGGGTGTTAATGTGCTCGTGTGTGTTGGTGTTTGGGGGATAGAACGACTTCTCTGTGTGTGTGGGGGCGACAAAGGGGGGGGGTGGCTTCAGATAAAGAGTGAGGTGTCTATATTTGAGGGACTTTAGCGTAATTGAGATATACATGGTCAATAGTGTATGCACTCATGGTTGATCAATTTGTTTCACAATTTGGACTATGAGATAACGATAATTTTGAACATGCGTGATATACCTTGATGTACCAGAATTACAAACCTAAGATTGGAATTTTGGAATTTGACTCCATCATTAGCTTTTGTAATTCATTTAAATGGAGGTACATTTTTTAAACCGGGATTTTGTGATTTCAAATTCATATATCAAACATAGAGATATACACATATGAGCATGTTCAAACTTTATAATCATCCACTTTATTCATACACATACATATTTTTACTTTTGTCATCATATTTAGGATAAACACATTTGGAGTTTCATTTGAATTGGACCATATGATGGTATTTGCTTGTAGTAGCTCAATGATTCATATTTAAATTGAATGGACAATCTAAGTTTCGAGTTGGAGACATTGATTTCAAAACTTACACTTTTTTGCGTGCAAAACAAACAAATTCTTGGCCATGATATCATAGTCGGCCGTACAAGAGCAGAATATAATTTCAGGCGCCAAAAGTTTTCAAACTTTCCGCTCACATCGAAATATCTCGCGCCCGAAAGTTTAGCCCTGCGATATTCTTGTTTTACCCCTGCCACATGAACGGAAAAGGGCTGCTTTGGTAACTCCATTGTTTCCCCTCTTTGCCCCCAATATTCTTTCCCAGAGCCCCTCCCCTTCCCCTCCCCGACCCCAACCACGGCAAGCCGTAGATTCTAGTCCTCCGCCGCAGCGGTGGACCTCACACCCCGACGGATCTACCTTTCGCACTTTGGAACCCCCAACTGCCAACTCACCACCTCACCGGAGCCGCTTTAGCGAATGGCTTGTCCACCGCTCCAGATCTTCTTGACCGCCATCATGGTCCACCGCATCAGATCTGCTTAACCGACGCCCTCGTCCACCACAGTGTTCACTTACCACAGATGAGCTTTCTTGTATGTTGACAGGCGCCGCAACCGTAGCACCGGAGCCGCTTCAGCGACAGCAACAGCCGGCCCAAACTCAACCGCAACACGAGCACCATCGACGATCCTTAGCTATCAAGTATGCCAACGATACCCATACACAGCCGAGAATCAGGTACTATTATCCAATGGTCGGCGCCTACGTTCACTTTCTTAGCATAAGCACCACACCTTTGAATTTCTTCAGGGCATCATTCAGTTTTTCATGAGATGCGTTATTCTGCTTGCACCTGTAGGGCCATACTTCTGGCAGTGAACATGTTACATGTGCTAAATTACATACCAATGCACATATAGTTAATATGCTTTAGTTTTGTCCTAAGTATTACTGTACTTCCTAGATATCACTGCCTACTATTTTACTTCTTGCATGCTATATTTATGATAATGGTGTTATTCTATGCCACCTGTTGGTTCCATCAGACTGCTTCATGTTCTCTATGCTTAATTACACATCAGCAAACTAGCATGTGGTTCCGCTGGTTTTTGTTTGTTTTACCCTACATTTTCTGATGCTAGCTATTACGTCACTGCTCTGAGCCTCTGTTCATTACTTTTTTGTGTGTTCTTGATCTTCCCTAGTTGCATGACTAATTTGATGCTTCTATTAATTATGGAGCTGCCAACCCCGTCAAGCAAAATATTTGTTCTTTTGGGGCTGGCACCTCGAACAAGCATAAAAATAGAGGGAAGCAGATATATTGTCGTGTATGCACACACCCTTCTTTCATTAGTTTAGATGAATCATTGATGATCAATTCGAACCAATGCATGTGATTAAAATTAAATTTACCTAAATAGAGGGTGCATAATAAACTACAACAAGTAGATTTGCAACCACGGGATGCTGACGATATCTTCAAAGAACATTGCAACAACAGCGAGGCTTCACAACAACATATGGTAAGCCAATGTGTTTTAGTACATGTGAAATGTAATGCGTGTGGGCTCCTTTCTTGGCTTGTGCCCTCAACCTGTAATCCTACAGAATAACAAATAGTTCAGTAGGAGCAGTGATTACAGATTCGAATGCTTAGATGTGAATGATCAATTCGAATGCTTGTTGGTTACTTGTTACACTATACCTGAGTTGGCCAATATGTCAGCAGTGCCTGCTGTACTATCGTAAAGAAATGCATGCCTAGTTCATTTGAGTCCTTAATTTTTCCTCTGAACTTCATCACAAGACTGTCTTCGTAGTTTATATGAGGCCACACTGTTAAGTGCTTTCTCAGATTATTTCAACTACTTAGATGCCTTGGCAACTTAAATATAGCGGTGGTACACTCCCTTTCAACTAGGGATGTCAACTGGGTCCCGTTTAATCCCGATTAAAGTCCACTAGTGGTATGATAGTTCAAAAGAGTTTTTGTTTTTTAAGGAAAATGAACCAGGGAGATAGCAAAAACTAATTAGATGGGACTGGCGGATGTCGTTTATTTGCCACTTACATCCCTAGTTTCATCTTACTATTTTAATTTATTTTCGGCAAATGCTGCTTCGAACCATTTAAATATAGCTTGCCATGCTCGGCAATAATTCGTATGTCGTTTACCATGTAAGCTTACTGCCTGGATCATGCGATAACTATCTCTTACTTATGTCCAGCGGAAACCTCTTAGGATGCCGTTCACACTAGGACACAATGTACAACCCCAGAATCTATTTGTGGAAGCAGTGCGCCATCCATGTTACCAGATGGTAGCAGTTCAGAGGCAACATCACCGGAGAGCAGTCTGAGCACATATATTATAATTCCTGAGGCTCTACTAGAGGCAGAAAGAGATGGTGTGGCTGCCATGAATGAGGTAATCTTGATCTTGAAGCTAGAAATTATGCAATTAGTTGCACGCATTATGCAAGCAACCCAAGAATTGGAGGAAGTAAGAATGTTGCATTTGAAGACGGAGGAGGTCCTGCTGCTTCTGCTATCTGAAGCCCAGGTGTAAGGGCACATTTATCCCTATGGTGTTTTGGTGATTGATGACAATGCGTTTGCGGACTAATCGTGTGCCTTGAGTATCCCAGACGTTTCATCGCTAGGCACAAGACGGTTGGGTGCCCCTCGAAGACTGTTGAAGAAGGCGTCTTTTCTACGTTTCTTTTTGGTGGATTTGAGTCGTAGGAAAGCCGTACTATTAAGAGGGGGTCTGCGTCGGAAAGGTTTGGGTGGAATAATCATGTACACGTTTCTTCCTAGTCCCTTCCTTTCCCCTGCACCTTGGAGCTTCCTCCATTGTTATCTCGCACCTTGTTTCTGGCTGCTGTGTTGGCTCGCGGTAGTACTGCTCCCAGGTGAGCGGTAGTACCGTAGGCACCAGCGGTAGTACCGTGCTGCGGCGCGGTAGTACCGCAGGTGCCCACGGTAGTACCGCTCCTCTGGAGCTGCACTACCGTGGCCCACCAGGCTAGTACCGCTCC
Organism: Triticum aestivum; assembly: GCF_018294505.1. Lineage (NCBI taxonomy): Eukaryota > Viridiplantae > Streptophyta > Magnoliopsida > Poales > Poaceae > Triticum > Triticum aestivum. Next base: position 79,254,506 of record NC_057809.1, read on the forward strand.
CTCACGGTAGTAGGGGCGGATGTAATTTTTTTACATCCGCGCCTACCACGGTACTACCGCATCCCTTCCGCGGTAGTACCATGCTCAGCTGTCAGGCGGTAGTACCGCCCCTCTGCGGTAGTACTTTGTTGGATTTTTGCTTCTTCCGTTTTCAGTGGAAGTAGGCACGGATGTTTCCTTTATCCGCACTCTTCCCAGGCTAGGGGGTTCCTGCCTTGCGGTAGTACCGCAAGGGGGAGCGGTAGTACCACGCCCGCGGAAGTACCGCCCTCAGCACTTGTGCTACAGGTCTGACCTAGCTGTTGTTGGTACAGCGGTAGTACCACGGGCCTGCACGGTTGTACCGCGTGACCTTGCGGTAGTACCGCTTGGCAGCAAGAGGAAGTACCGCGTGGCCCTGCGGTAGTACCGCTGGCCTGGTGTGGTAGTACCGCTGGCCGCGGGCTGGTAGGTGGATAACGGTTGGATCTTTGTCCCTCACTATAAAAGGGGTCCCCTTCTTCCCCGTTGACTTAACTCTTCCAACCCTAAGCTCCATTGTTGCCCTAAGCTCCATTTTCGCCCGATCTCACTCCCTAGCCAATCAAACTTGTTGATTTGCTCGGGAGTGGTTGAGAAGGCCTCGATCCACACTTCCACCAAGAGAAATTTGATTCCCCCCACTAATCCCTTGCGGATCTTGTTACTCTTGGGTGTTTGAGCATCCTAGACGGTTGAGGTCACCGCGGAGCCATAATCCATTGAGGTGAAGCTTCGTGGTGTCGTTGGGAGCCTCCAATTGAGTTGTGGAGATTGCCCCAACCTTGTTTGTAAAGGTTCGGTCGCCGCCTCCAAGGGCACCAATAGTGGAATCACGGCATCTCGCATTGTGTGAGGGCGTGAGGAGAATACGGTGGCCCTAGTGGCTTCTTGGGGAGCATTGTGCCTCCACACCGCTCCAACGGAGACGTACTTCCCCTCAAAGGGAAGGAACTTCGGTAACACATCCTCGTCTCCACCGGCTCCACTCTTGGTTATCTCGTGCCTTTACTTGTGCAAGCTTATTTGTGTTATATCTCTTGCTTGCTTGTGTTCCTATCCTTGTTGCATCATATAGGTTGCTCACCTAGTTGCATATCTAGACAACCTACTTTGATGCAAAGTTTAAATTGTTAAAGAAAAGCTAAAAATTGTTAGTTGCCTATTCACCCCCCTCTAGTCAACCATATCGATCCTTTCAATTGGTATCAGAGCCTCGTCTCTTTATTAAGGACTTTACCGTCCGAAGAGTATGGTTGATACCGTAGACGGTGTGGAGGAACACTCCGGTGTGAATCCGATCTCGTCTACGGGCGATGGGGGAACCTCGGTCTCTCGTGAGGAGTTCAATGTGGCCTTGGAGACATTGAAAACCTCCATGACGACCGAGGTTGAAAGCATGTTTACTAAATTCCTTGAAGGGCTTAAACTATCCACCGCACCGTTGAAAGTGGGTAATCCCACCGACAAGGTGACGGATGCTACCTCCGATAAGGGGGAAGCTAGTAGTGAAAAGGCTCCTTCTTCTAGTGGTAAGAATGGCACCGGCATCTTTGCTCATGTGGAACCACCACTTGTTTATGGTGGACCGGTTCCTTCCACTCATTTGAATCATGCCGGTCCTCCCCCTAAGATTGTGAAAAATGAGGACTTTGATTCTTGGGTTTACCGCTTTAAACGTCATTTAAATCATGTGAACACTAATCTTTGGAGAATCATTGAAGAAGGTTTCTATCCGCATGATCCAAGCAACTTCACTCCTCGAGAAGCCGCGGATAATCAATTCAATGAAAATGCTCTCTTCATCATTCAAGATGCAATTCCACCCGAAGATCTACCTCATCTTCGGCCCTTCGCCTTGGCCAAAGACGCATGGCTTTGTGTTGTCTCTCTCTACCGGGGAAGCGCAAGCATTCAACGCTCCAACTATGAAGTGGTGCAAGATGAGGCCGATGAGTTTGCAATGAAAGAAGATGAAGAACCTCGTGAGCTTTATCGGAGAGTAACCAAACTCGCGGTCTCACTCCGAGATCACGGGAGCAAGGACACGGATGACAATTGGATCAAGCGCAAATTCCTCAAGGCAATGATGCCCTACCACAAGGCCATGTCCTCCGTCATTCGTCAAAGGCCGGACTTCCACACTTTGACCTCAAGCGAAGTGTTGGATGAGTTTGTGGCCATGAACATTTTGGACAAGACCACCGACAATGCGGTGCTTCGTTCTCAAAGGGCAAAGAAGCCCAACCTTGCATTGAAGGCCAAGCTCTGCGTTGAAGAAGAAGAAGAGGAAGAAGAGGAGAGCAACCCCGAAGATACAAAGTATGCATATCATGAACACATGGCACTCGCTTCAAGGCAATTTTGGAGCAAGAAAAACTCAAGGCCAAACTTTAACAAAAACAACTCAAGTGGCACGAAGAGCAAGCAACGTGTAAGGACTTGCTACAATTGTGGCAATGTGAGTCATTTTGTTGCGGAGTGCCCGTATGAGAAGAGGGAAGACAATGGTGGCAAGCTCATCCGAAAGGACAAGGCCAAGTCGTTCCCCAACAAGAGCAACTTCACCAAGAAGACTCCTCCCAAGGCATTGGTGGTACAAGAAGAGTACAATGAGGATGATGACGATGATGAAGATGGTGAGTCGGCTGCCATGGCCTCAGTTGCCATTGCGACGACTCCACGGGTGTCTCTCTTCGACTCACCCAATGAGAGCATCACCGCCAAGTGCCTCATGGCTAAAGCCACCAACAAGGTAACCCCCAACATCAAAACTACCATCATTAATCATCCTTCTTCGACGGATAGCATTGATGAACATGAGGGAGCTAATGTGGAGGCGAATGAGTTTGAGGCCTTTATGGGCAAACTTAAGGGTAAATCCAAGAAGCACTTTGTTGCTCTCTTGGAACAACTTGGTGAAGCCAATGACATGATCGAGGCTCACGAAGATACCATCACTAAGATGGAAGGGCATAGTCGTGACTATGCCGATGAGATTTCGGATCTTTCCAATGCTCTTGAGGAAGAGCGTGGTCTTCGTTTGGCTCTTGAGGAGTCACACAACGTTGATCATGCTAAGTTAAAGAAAGATTATGATCATGTTCTCATTGTTTCTCATGTGCTAAACTCCGAGAAGGCCGAACTTGAGGTTGATCTTGCTAGACTCAAAGAGGAGTTTGATCTACTTGACAAGGCTCACAAGGTCTTGAAGGGTGCTCATGCTAGCCTCAAAGAGTCTCATGATCAACTTCAAGTAAAGCTAACCAAGGAAAAAGCCACTTTTCCTCGTATGATGTTAATTGATAATGCAAATGCTACTAACCCGTGTTGTGAGCATGTGCATCTTGTTGAGGAGAACGCTAAGCTAAAGGTGCAACTTGAGAGAGGTCTTGCGACTTGCATACAAGGCAAGAAGAACCTCAACGACCTCTTGATCAATCAAAAGGGAGTTGTGGCCAAGGAAGGGGTTGGGTACGTGCCCGAGTCCAAGAACAAGAAGAAGAATGACAAGACCAAACGACCTCCTCCTCTCATGCAAACCTTTGTGAAGGAGGGAGAGAGTGCTTCCAAGGAGAAGAAGAACAATGCGAAGGGTGGCGGTGTCAAAAAGGGCAATGCCACTTCTCCCATCAAAGCCGGCGACTTTAATCCATCTTATATGTTATGTCGTGCTAGTGATGGGCATGTCTATGCCAAATTCGTTGGTTCTCCTCATGAGTACATTGAATGGTCTATTTGGGTTCCAAAGACCCTTGTTACTAACATCAAAGGACCCATTACAAAATGGGTACCTAAAACCAAGCATTGATCTCTTGTAGGTGTTTGCTTCCGGTGGGGGATCATGGTTGCTCGATAGCGGAGCTACAAATCATATGACCGGAAGCAAGGACTTGGTGGTGGACGTGCACAAGATTCCATCTATGCCCACCAATGTCGAGTGGGGTGACGCCTCATCTTCTAAGGTATTGGGACTTGGCAAGGTAGTCATCTCTCATGATCTCACGATCGAGAAGGTCATGCTTGTTGAGTCCCTTGCATACAATTTACTTTCCGTTCGTCAACTTGCAATCATGGGCTTTGCCACTTTCTTTGATATCGATACCGTGGCCCTCTTGTGGAGCAAGACTCTTAAAGTAGCCTTTGTTGGGCATGTCGAGAACGGTCTATATGTGATTAACTTTTCGGAGCGACCCACTAAGACCGCGACATGCCTAATGGCTAAAGTTGATGTGGGATGGCTTTGGCATCGCCGTCTAGCCCATGTCAATATGAGATCTTTGCAAAGTCTTCTCAAGGGGGACCATGTCCGTGGACTAACGAATGTTAGTTTTGCTAAAGATCGTGCTTGCAGTGCTTGTATCGAAGGAAAGCTACATGAGAAGGCTCACCCTCCCACGACTATCATTTACTCAAAGAGGCCTTTGGAGCTCCTTCACTTGGATCTCTTTGGGCCTCCATCCTTTGATAGTCTTGGGGGTAGGAAGTATTGCTTGGTGATTGTGGATGACTACTCAAGATACACTTGGGTGTATTTCTTCAAGAGGAAGAGCGAGACCCAACAAACCGTCATTGACTTTGCAAATGAAGCACAACGTCAACACAATGCAAAGATCTTGACAATAAGAAGTGACAACGGCACCGAGTTCAAGAACTACACCTTGGATGAGTTTCTTAGTGATGAGGGGATCAAGCATCAATATTCCGCACCTTACACCCCTCAACAAAACGGTGTTGCGGAGAGGAAGAACCGGACGTTGATGGATGCGGCAAGGACCATGATGGCGGAGTTCAAGTCTCCATACAACTTTTGGGCCGAAGCCATCAACACCGCGTGTCATGCATCCAATCGGCTCTACCTCCGCAAGGGCTTGAACAAGACTCCATATGAGATACTCACCGGTAACAAGCCCAACCTCAAGTACTTTCGGGTGTTCGGGTGTAAGTGTTTCATTCTCAAGAAAGGTGTTCGGTTGTCTAAATTTGAGGCTAGAGCTTATGAGGGCATATTTGTTGGTTATGCTACAAACTCTCATGCTTACCGTGTCCTCAATAAATCCACGGGACTTATTGAGGAGACGTGTAACGTGGAGTTTGATGAGAATAACGGCTCCCAAGTGGAGCAAAGTGGCACTTGTGATGTAGGTGATGAAATTCCTCCTCAAGCCATAAGAAGAATGGGTGTTGGCTTTATCCTACCCATTGAGGAACCCCTTGTGGCCGAAGGAGAAGGACAATGCTCCACTCAAGTGGAGCCATCACCAACCCAAGGCCCACACGCTTCCGAAGAACAACATGAAGGCCCTCATCCTCAAGAACAAGACCAAGGGCAAGATCATGCTCAAGACGGTGTTGACACACCAAGTGATGCCCAAGGTCAAGTTCTCTCCTCGAGCAAGTTCAAGAACAAGAACAAGCTCAAGACGACGCTCAAGATGATCAAGTGACCACTCCTCGTCTCACCCCGAGGAGGAATTGGAGCGTCGTGCCGCCAAGGTTGCTTCCAAGCTCTCCACCAAGGATCATCTCATGACGAATGTGCTTGGAAGCTTAAGAAAGGGGGTAAGCACTCGTAGACAATTAGCAAACTATTGTGAGCATCACGCGTTTGTCTCTTGTGTCGAACCCCACAAGGTCTATGAGGCGCTCGAAGATCCGGATTGGCTCAATGCCATGCATGAAGAACTCAACAACTTCGAGCGCAACAAAGTGTGGAGATTGGTGCCAAGACCGACGGGGAACCACAATGTCATTGGAACCAAGTGGATATTTAAGAACAAGCAAGATGCCCATGGGATTATCATTCGCAACAAGGCTCGTTTGGTAGCACAAGGCTACTCCCAAGTCGAGGGTATCGACTACGGTGAAACCTTTGCTCCCGTTGCTCGTCTTGAATCCATTCGCATGTTGATTGCATATGCTTCTCATCATAACTTTAAGTTACAACAAATGGATGTGAAGAGTGCTTTTCTTAATGGTCCTATTAATGAATTGGTTTATGTCAAGCAACCCCCCGGGTTCGAGGATCCCTACTTTCCCGATCATGTGTATCAACTCGATAAGGCACTCTATGGCCTTAAACAAGCCCCACGTGCGTGGTATGACCACCTTACCGAGTTGTTACAAGACCGTGGTTTTGAAGTTGGGCTAATCGACCCCACTCTTTTTACTAAGAAGGTCAAAGGGGAGTTGTTTGTGTGCCAATTATATGTTGATGATATTATCTTTGGTTCCCCTAACAAAGCTTTCAATGAGGAATTTGCCGCTCTCATGACCTCAAAGTTCGAGATGTCTTCCATGGGAGAGTTGAAGTTCTTTCTAGGGTTCGAAGTGAAGCAAAGAAGAGAAGGAACCTTCATCAACCAAGCCAAATACACTCAAGACATGCTCAAGAGATTCAAGCTAAGTGATGTCAAGCCGGCTTCCACTCCAATGCCCACCAAGTGCCAACTTGACATAGATCCCAATGGTAAAGCGGTGGATCAAAAGGTATATCGTTCCATGATAGGCTCCTTGCTTTACCTTTGTGCATCTAGACCGGATATCATGTTGAGTGTGGGAATTTGTGCATGGTTTCAAGCCGCACCTAAGGAAAGTCACTATGTGGCGGTCAAACGAATCTTTCGATATTTGGCTCATACCCCAAACTTTGGCTTATGGTACCCAAGAGGAGCAAACTTCAAGCTTGTAGGGTATTCGGATTCCGATTGGGCGGGAGACAAAGTGGATAGGAAGTCCACTTCCGGAGGGTGCCAATTCCTTGGTTGCTCTTTGGTAAGTTGGTCTTCCAAAAAGCAAAGTTGTGTGTCTCTCTCGTCCACCAAAGCGGAGTATGTGGTGGCTGGTAGTTGTTGTGCACAACTCTTATGGATGAGGCAAACTTTAAAGGATTACGGTGTCATTTGTGACAAAGTGCCTCTTTGGTGTGACAATGAAAGTGCCATCAAGATCTCTCTCAACCCGGTGCAACACTTCAAGACGAAGCATATTGAGATTCGGTATCACTTCATCTGGGATCACATTAGGCGAGGAGAGATCGAGCTCAACTATGTCAACACTCATGATAACCTTGAAGATATTTCACCGAAGCCCTTGGATGAAGCAAGATTTTGCGAGTTAAGGCATGAGCTAAATATCATTGATTCGAGCAATGTTGCTTGAACCCTTGCACACCCCACCATACTCAACTTGTTGTCTTGTTTAGATGTAGGCATGGACATAGGGGGAGTGTTGTTCTCTCAATGAACTCTCCTTCCCCCCCCCCATTATGCATAAATTGATCAAGTCTTTCACATTAGCCATGTTTGATGGTACTTGTGCTTCAAAGACGAGTTTTGGTCATGGGCCCAATGATAATTCTTCGCGGTGCCATACCAATTGACTCAAACATAGGTGGCTCCGGCCATCGCCCTCTCTTTGGAGAGGTGGTGTCTCGTGGTTGCTTTGTGTTGTCGTTTGCCCTTCTGCCTTCGTGTGCCGCGTGGTCTTGTGGTGTCGTGTTGCCTCGAAGTTTTCGTGAAAAGACCTCTTTTTCCTGTGCTTGAAACATGCAACTTCTTGAGCCCATGATACTACCGTGGCTTGCCGCGGTACTACCGCGTTGAGAGGGCACGGTACTACCGCGCCAGAGAGCGGTACTATTGCTCAGGTGCGATACTTCCGCCGAGCGGTACTACCGCGATGATGCACGGTACTACCTCGCCGTCGAGTGGGCGTGGGGGTTATGACTCGGGCAGGGGAGTTCCAACTCCCCATACCCATTCACTTGTCTCTCTCCCCACGTCTCTCTCTCTCTCTCTCTCGCTCAAGAACGGTGCCGGAGGTCCTCGTCGGATCTCCATCTCCGACCACTCTCCTCGGATTCCGACCGGGGGGATCGTTCCCCACCACTTCCTCTTGCCATGGAACAAGGTTTCCCCCCAAATCCCCCTCTTTCTTGGTTGTTCTCTCGCTTCTAGGTTTTTGGGGAGATGCATGTTGTTCTTGAGATTTTAGGCCAAATATGTGCAAGAGTAGGATGTAGGAGAGTCATGTTGCGTAGGAATTATACTTGATGTGTTGTCCAGTGATAGATTTGTCCAACCGTAGTACCGCCGTGGTTTCGCGGGCTTTCTCAGATTTGAACTTGTTCGGATCTGACGCGGTGCGGTACTACCGTGTCTCACGTGCGGTACTACCGCTCGTGTGGTACTACCACCCATCAGGTGTGGTACTACCGCGCTAGCTGTGGCACTAAGATCCTACTACCGCTCCCAGACCCGGTACTACCTTGACCTTACACGGTACTACCGCGACTAGGAGCGGTACTACAATCTTAGTACCACAGCACTTGGCCGTTCTATCGTAGGGGTCAAATCTCTCATGGCAATTATCTTGTGTGCTTCCTACATGTTTCTTTTGCTTTGTTGTGGTCTTTGCATTGATCCTTGTTGCTTGTCGTGTGTGTTTTGCGCTTTGTGTCTCAGGTGGTGGCTCTTGCCGTTCCAATCCCAGTCGTGACACTGGCTCCAAGCGTCTGCGCAATCCCCAAGATGAAGCACCAGAGGGCTCCAGTGCCCCCAAGCGCAATTTCAAGACCACTGCCAGCAAGCAAAAGGAACCTGCTAAGGGCATGGACGAGATTTCCCTCAATGAGTATGTCGAACGCCAGAAGATCAACCCCTATGTGAATCCTCATGCTGTCCTCAAAGGCACTGAGTTGTTTTGGACCAAGCAGCAGGCTCTCATTTATTTAGATGTGATCAAGAACAAGCAGAATACCTTCGTGGATGTCAAGTGGATAGACATGAATCACATGAGGAAGGACAAGTTTCGTGACTATTTTGGAGAAGCTCTGGACTTGCTCGAGCAGTTTGCTATTGAGCCTGTGATCTCCTTTCACCTTGACTATGACCCTGAGCTTGTTTGTCAGTTCTTTACCTTAGTTTACTTTCACCCCGGGGATGAGCGGAGGATGACCTGGATGACCAACGGCCGTCAGCTGCCTGCTACATGGAAGGAGTTCATGGATCTGCTTCACATTCCTGATGATGGGCTTCACACACCCGTTGGTGTTCGCCCCCATGCCAACTCTGAGTCTGCTAACAAGAACTTGCTTCAACCATTCCTTGTTGAGAAGGTGCTCCCCAATGGCAAGTCGACTTGGGTGTTGAACTCCTTTCTGGATATCATGCATCGCATCTTCCGCAACACTCTGTTCCCATGCATTGGCGACACGGACAAGGTTCATTCCTATCTAGTGGACATGTTGCTCCTATGTGCGGAGGCACGTTCGTCTCAGACTCAACCACTTGATGTCTCACACATCATGTGGTGTGAGCTTCGGTTTGCGGTGTTCACCTGCAAGGTACCTATCTATGGACCGTACCTATTTCTATTGCTCTCCACAACTTGGGAGAAGATGTATCCTGGTGATGAGTTCCTTGCTCCAGACTGGATTCAGCATGAGTCCATCAGTCTCCGCGTCAAGCCCAACTGGGCCAACACTACTACCCGTGCTAAGGCTTCTACTGCTAGGAGGGCTGTTGGTGAGGAGGAGGCTGGAGCAGAGAATGTTGCTGAGGACCGTGCTGCTAGGTCTACCACACCTTCCTCTGAGCCGTCGTGGGCCAAGAAGTTAAAGGACAAGATGAAGACTCTCTTCTGCATGCAGGCAAAGGGACAGTACAGGACTCACGTGGCAGACAAGGAGAGTCGCCACCGCAACAAGAAGGTCATGAGGCTCTTTGGAGAGGATGTCTCAGGCGGTTCTGAGGATGTCATCACACCAGAGGCGGCATGGATGGCGAAGCAGGGGTACAAGTGGACTAGTTCTGAGGAGGACATCGGGGAGGCCGTCCCCGCCGCTGAGTCTGACGAGGAGCACGAGGAGCAGTGGGATGACTTCTCTGCCTGAGCCACCCCGTGTGTGTAGGTGTCCTCTCTGCCTTTTTGGCGTCTCGATGCCAAAGGGGGAGAGAGTGTAGGGATTTGTGTTGTGTCGTGCTTGGTGTGTTTGCTTTGTCGTTTGAACCTCATTTGCCTTTTTTTGGTTTGTGCCTTCGAGACTTATCCTACATATGGTGTAAGACATATGCACTCTAGTCTATCTTAGTTAACTTGTGTTTGTGCTATCTTGTCTAGTGTTAGCCTTTCTATTGCAAGATATGCCTTGTCTCTATAATATAGGGGGTGCTTTGATCCTAGTATGCGTGCCGTGCAGTCCAAAGCACCCATCTAGTTGGCACACATCTAGGGGGAGCCCGTCTATATTCTAGAGAGGAGGGGTTTGCGTTTGCTTAATATTATTTCCCTTGTGCAAATCCCGTATTGTCATCAATTCACCAAAAAGGGGGAGATTGTAAGGGCATATTTATCCCTAAGGTGTTTTGGTGATTGATGACAATGCGTTTGCGGACTAATCGTGTGCCTTGAGTATCCCAGACGTTTCATTGCTAGGCACAAGACGGTTGGGTGCCCCTCGAAGACTGTTGAAGACGGCGTCTTTTCTACATTTCTTTTTGGTGGATTTGAGTCGTAGGAAAGCCGTACTATTAAGAGGGGGTTCGCGTCGGAAAGGTTTGGGTGGAATATCACGTACACGTTTCTTCCTAGTCCCCTCCTTTCCCCTGCACCTTGGAGCTTCCTCCGTTGTTATCTCGTCACCTTGTTTCTGGCTGCTGTGTTGGCTCGCGGTAGTACTGCTCCCAGGTGAGCGGTAGTACCATAGGCACCAGCGGTAGTACCGTGCTGCGGTGCGGTAGTACCGCATGTGCCCACGGTAGTACCGCTCGTCTGGAGCTGCACTACCATGGCCCACCAGGCTAGTACCGCTCCCTCACGGTAGTAGGGGCGGATGTAATTTTTTTACATCCGCGCCTACCACGGTAGTACTGCATCCCTTCCGCGGTAGTACCGTGCTCAGCTGTCAGGCGGTAGTACCACCCCTCTGCGGTAGTACTGTGTTGGGTTTTTGCTTCTTCCGTTTTTCAGCGGAAGTAGGCACAGATGTTTCCTTATCCGCACTCTTCCCAGGCTAGGGGGTTCCTGCCTTGCGGTAGTACCGCAAGGGGGAGCGGTAGTACCATGCCCGCGCAAGTACCGCCCTCAGCACTTGTGCTACTGGTCTGCCCTAGCTGTTGCTAGTATAGCAGTAGTACCGCGGTCCTGCACGGTTGTACCGCGTGACCTTGCGGTAGTATCGCTTGGTAGCAAGCGGAAGTACCGCGTGGCCCTGCGGTAGTACCGTTGGCCTGGTGCGGTAGTACCGCTGGCCGTGGGCTGGTAGGTGGATAACGGTTGGATCTTTGTCCCTCACTATAAAAGGGGTCCCCTTCTTCCCCGTTGACTTAACTCTTCCAACCCTAAGCTCCATTGTTGCGCTAAGCTCCATTTTCGCCCGATCTCACTCCCTAGCCAATCAAACTTGTTGATTTGCTCGGGAGTGGTTGAGAAGGCCTCGATCCACACTTCCACCAAGAGAAATTTGATTCCCCCCACTAATCCCTTGCGGATCTTTTTACTCTTGGGTGTTTGAGCATCCTAGACGGTTGAGGTCACCGCGGAGCCATAGTCCATTGTGGTGAAGCTTCGCGGTGTCGTTGGGAGCCTCCAATTGAGTTGTGGAGATTGCCCCAACCTTGTTTGTAAAGGTTCGGTCGCCGCCTCCAAGGGCACCAATAGTGGAATCACGGCATCCCGCATTGTGTGAGGGCGTGAGGAGAATACGGTGGCCCTAGTGGCTTCTTGGGGAGCATTGTGCCTCCACACCGCTCCAACAGAGACGTACTTCCCCTCAAAGGGAAGGAACTTCGGTAACACATCCTCGTCTCCACCGACTCCACTCTTGATTATCTCGTGCCTTTACTTGTGCAAGCTTATTTGTGTTATATCTCTTGCTTGCGTGTGTTCCTATCCTTGTTGCATCATATAGGTTGCTCACCTAGTTGCATATCTAGACAACCTACTTTGATGCAAAGTTTAAATTGTTAAAGAAAAGCTAAAAATTGTTAGTTGCCTATTCACCCCCCTTCTAGTCAACCATATCGATCCTTTCACCAGGGTAATCCCAGTTCTTCTTTAGATAGCAGTTGAAATTGTCATTAGATTATTGTACTTGCATGTTATGTCATGTCTCTGAATGGATTATGTTGTAAGACCCCCTATGTTGTCCATGTGTTGTAATGATCCGAATTTTTTAGGCGAGGTAATCCTCAGTACTTGTATGATTGACATAAGGTGAACTGTTTTTCATGTGAGCATATTGTATTGGATGAAATAACTGTTTGACTCAAAGTGTAGCCAACCTACTGAAATCGAAGATCACGACATTTCTAAATCATAATCATATATAAAGGTGGAATAAATCTTTGTTGTGGTTTTGAAGAAATAAATAACAAAATGTAGAATTACCTATGGATATTCGTAATCGAATAAAAATTGGATTTGGATTTAGTTGTCAGGGCCCAGGGCAAACGTGAATGCTAATTCTCCCAAGTTTTGAACGAAGCGACTAAACACCCACTATCATTTGTGGGCTGTCCGAAGCAAGTGTTTGCGAGATGGAAATTACTGTCTACCTTTGACACTTGACATCCTTATCGACCAGATTTACACTGCTGTCGATAGGGGTAGTCTAGTAACTTCAATCAGATGTGACATGACGGCCTCTGAGCCCATTCAGAAACGATGGGCGCCAAACGTGGTCGGCAAAACACAGTTGATTCAAGCTCGTCCGAAGACATGTGTCTCTCCCTCCATTTCCCCATTCATCCACGGTGGGAGGCAAAACAAACTCTCCTCGTCCGAAATCGATGTAGGCTAATAATTTAAATAGGGGTAGATGTGTAACTTCCCTCAGACGTGACACAATCACCCTACCTGTCAGCCCCGTTCATACACCGTGGGCGCCAACCGTGGGCGGCAAAACACCCTCTCCTCGCCCGAAATCATTACCGGCAAATATTTGGGAGATGCGAGATTACCGTCCTATCCCCAACCGACGTGATGTCCGAAATTTTAAACGGGGGATAAGTTCGTAACTTTCCCACATTTCAGACAAGCGCATCCCAAAGTTTGAGATCCCCCCCTGATGAAGCTATGTACCTAGGGTAGGGTCATAGGCCTGACCTAGACGCCCTCCCCAAGGACATCACCCTAAAGCCAGAAACATTCAAAGGGTACCATCATCCACTCGACCAGAGACATTCCACTCAGAAGAATCAATGTCACTCGACCGTCACAGAAATCACTCGACAAACAGAAGATCTAAAGTCACTCTACACAGCAACGGTTGGGCGTTTACTCATAGACTTAATTATCATTTATAGCACTTTAATGCAGACGTTACCTGTAACGCCCCTTCTTTATGTACATTGAACCCCTGGTAACGTGGGCTAGCTGGGGTCCTGGCGCACTCTATATAAGCCACCCCCTCCACTGGCATAAGGGTTCACATCCTTTATAAACTCACACACACATACAATCCAGTCGACCGCCTCAGGGCACCGAGACATAGGGTTGTTACTTCCTTCGCGAAGGGCCTGAACTCATAAACTCGTGTGTACAACTACTCCATAGCTAGGATCTTGCCTCCTCATACCTACCCCCCATTCTACTGTCAGTCTTAGATCCACGACAGTTGGCGCCCACCTTGGGGCAAGTGTCTTAGCAGTTTGTTGGAGAAGTTGCGATTCTTCCGATTCCCGTCATCATGGTTTCCGACGGAGGATTGGCTGAAGGCCACGAGATCTGTCTCGGCGCGCTCATCTTCATCGCCGACGTCTCCGCTTGGCTCCATGAGGCTCCACTCGACGTCGAGGCACTCCCCTTCCGCGGGGCAACGCACTTCCGCGCATGCGTCCGCGGCGTCCTTCTTTGACAGCCGTCGACTCAGTATCAGTCGGCTCCTACGGCATCCTCGCTTCCCGTTGTTCGCCGGCGTCAGCGATCTGGCCGGTCGCGGCTTCAGCGGTGGGTGAGACATGCGGTGGCCCGCCAATCGGCCACCCCACAAATCGCGACGATCAAGCCCGATAAAACTCTCTACAGCCTGTTCGATCTGTCGACTGGCTCCGTCGAGACTGCATCCGAGTGCGACAGCAGCGACCCCGCGGCGGAAGTCTTGATGGTCAATGGACCATGCAGTCCTCCCGGCTTCCCCCGTGAAGACGGAGGCGATGGCGTCGGCGACCCATCACATGTCCACGAGGAGTACCGGCCCGAACCCCTCTCTTCGCAGCGGAGGGAAGATCTTCGCCACCGTAATATGGATGCACTCCACACTCCTATCGTTGGAGAAACCCCCGAGGCCCAGGCCTTGGAGGAGGCGCGCCTGGCCAACTTGGCTGAGTGCACTCGACTGGAGAACCTCCAGCTCGCACTCGACGAGCATGCTCGGCAGCGGATTCCTGAGTCCAGTCGACGACAACTTTTTTCGCCTCCGACTCAGGTATACTGAACTCCGATCCAGAATCTCACAGCTACATCTCTAGCAGAGTCAATTCAACCTTCCCAGTCAGAAGCTGGCCGAGGTTTGATGCAGATCTGGGCTTTACTCTGGGCAGCAGGAGAGCAGAATACAACAGTATCTCAGTCGCGGAATAGGATTCATAGCAGATCTGTGGTGGCAGATACTGTCCAATCTGCTCACAGCCCAAGATCGCCTCCGTGGCGTGAGGGACGTGGGCACCGGCAAGATCAGTACAGGAACCGTGAGAAGTATGATCATCGACTCGACCATGATGACCGTCGTCGAGTTCCCACGCCTCCTCCGAGGAGTGGGTCATACGTGCCTCGGCGGCAAGATGACAGGCGCCCCCACAGCGGCGAACGAAGAATTCCGGTCGACCCCAGAGAGCCAGGCTTTGATGCAAGATTTATTCTCGTTCAAGGTCTGGTTGATAGGAACAGAGCTCATAGAGAAGGCCACGATAGGGATCATCCGACTAGAAGCAGGGTGCACTAATGACCCACAAGTATAGGGGATCTATCGTAGTCCTTTCGATAAGTAAGAGTGTCGAACCCAACGAGGAGCAGAAGGAAATGATAAGCGGGTTTCAGCAAGGTATTCTCTGCAAGTACTGAAATAACTGGTAACAGATAGTTTTGTGATGAAATAATTTGTAACGAGCAACAAGTAACAAAAGTAAATAAAGTGCAGCAAGGTGGCCCAATCCTTTTTTTAGCAAAGGACAAGCCTGGACAAACTCTTATATAAGGAAAAGCGCTCCCGAGGACACATGGGAATATCGTCAAGCTAGTTTTCATCATGTTCATATGATTCGCCTTCGGTACTTTGATAATTTGACATGTGGGTGGACCGGTGCTTGGGTGCTGTTCTTACTTGAACAAGCACCCCACTTATGATTAATCTCTATTGCAAGCATCCGCAACTACAACAAAAGTATTAAGGTAAACCTAACCATAGCATGAAACATACGGATCCAAATCAGCCCCTTACGAAGCAACGCATAAACTAGGGTTTAAGCTTCTGTCACTCTAGCAACCCGTCATCTACTTATTACTTCCCAATGCCTTCCTCTAGGCCTAAATAATGGTGAAGTGTTATGTAGTCGACGTTCACATAACACCACTAGAGGCTAGACAACATACATCTCATCAAAATATCGAACGAATACCAAATTCACATGACTACTAATAGCAAGACTTCTCCCTTATCCTCAGGAACAAATGTAACTACTCACAAAGCATATTCATGTTCATAATCAGAGGGGTAATAATATGCATAAAGGATCTGAACATATGATCTTCAACCAATTAAACCAACTAGCATCAACTACAAGGAGTAATTAACACTACTAGCAACCTACTAGCACCAATCCCGGACTTGGAGACAAGAATTGGATACAAGAGATGAACTAGGGTTTTGAGATGAGATGGTGCTGATGAAGATGTTGATGGAGATTGCCCTCTCCCGATGAGAGGAGTGTTGGTGATGACGATGGCGATGATTTCCCCCTCTGGGAGGGAAGTTTCCCCGGCAGAACAGCTCTGCCGGAGCTCTAGATTGGATCTGCCAAGGTTCCGCCTCGTGGCGGCGGAGTTTCGTCCCGAAAGGTTGCCTCCTATTTTTTTTCTCGACGAAAGACTTCATATAGTAGAAGATGGTCATCGAAGAGCCACCAGTGGGCCCACGAGGTAGGGGCGCACGCCCTAGGGGGGGGGGCGCCCCCCACCCTCGTGGAAAGGGTGTGGGGCCCCTGGTCTTCATCTTTGGCGAGGATTTTTCATTATTTATTATAAGGTATTCCGTGGAGTTTCAGGACTTTTGGAGTTGTGCAGAATAGGTCTCTAATATTTGCTCCTTTTCCAGCCCAGAATTCCAGCTGCCGGCATTCTCCCTCCTTTATGTAAACCTTGTAAAATAAGAGAGAATAGCCATAAGTATTGTGACTTAATGTGAAATAACAACCCATAATGCAATAAATATCGATATAAAAGCATGATGCAAAATGGACGTATCAACTCCCCCAAGCTTAGACCTCGCTTGTCCTCAAGAGAAAGCCAATAACAATAAATATGTCCCATTTTTAGAGGTAGAGGCGTCGATAAAAATAAAATACGGACATGAGGGCATCATGATTATTCTCATAAAGGCAACATACATAGATATTGTCATATGATTACTTATGTTCAAGTGATGATCTATTCACAATGCAAAAGCATGAATCAGAAACCTTATTGAGAACCAACAAACTATAACCTCAATCATTGAAGCAATTGCAATTTATCATAACATCAGAAAGAGTCTATGTCAGAGCTAAAAAGCAAGTCCACATACTCAACTATCATCTAGTCCTTCATAATTGCTAACACTCGCGCAATACTTGTGGTTACAGAGTTTTAATCGAACACAGAGAAAGATAGGGGCTTATAGTTTTGCCCCACAACCTTTTACCTCAAGGGTAATGTCAACAATAATAACTCATGCCCCCCTACATCCAATTATATATATATATATATATATATATATATATATATCAGGTTCTTTCCAACATGCTGGGCTTGCCAAAGGATAAAATGAAAAAGGGATAGGTGAAGATCACCATGACACTTGCATAAGGTAGAAGATAATAATAAAAGATAGGCCCTTCGCAGAGGGAAGCAGAGGTTGTCATGCGCTTTTATGGTTGGATGCACAAAATCTTAATGCGAAAGAGCGTCACTTTATATTGCCCCTTGTGATATGAACCTTTATTATGCAGTCCGTTGCTTTTATTACTTCCACATCACAAGATCGTATAAAGCTTATTTCTCCCACACTAATCATACATATTTAGAGCAATTTTTATTGCTTTGCACCGATGACAACTTACTTGAAGGATCTTATTCAATCCATAGGTAGATATGGTGGACTCTCATGGCAAAACTGGTTTAAGGGTATTTGGAAGCACAAGTAGTATCTCTACTTGGTGCTGAGAATTTGGCTAGCATGAGGGGGAAAGGCAAGTTCAACATGTTGGATGATCCATGACAACATACTTTATCTCAGATATAAGAAGACATAACCCATTACGTTGTCTTCCTTGTCCAACATCAACTCTTTAGCATGTCATATTTTGATGAGTGCTCCCAATCATAAAAGATGTCAATAATAGTATATTTATATGTGAAACCTCTCTTTCCTTATTACTTCCTATTAATTGCAACGATGACCAAAATTATGTCTGCCAACTCCCAACAACTTTTAATCGTCACACTCTTTCTATGTGAAGTCATTACTATCAATAAGATCAATATGAACTTTTGTTTCTTCTTATTCTTTTTCTTTTCTTTTATTCACCCAAGATCATAGCAAGAAAATCAAGCCCTTGACTCAACACTAATCTTTATTATATAGCTCACGAACTCGATTACACAGAGAGATCATAAAGCAAAACTCAAAACTAGATCATGCCATAAACTTTATTCTACTAGATCAAAATACTACTAATAGAATCGAACTAAGGAAAACGGTAAAGATAGGAGTTGTGATTGTGATACGATACCGGGGCACCTCCGCCAAGCTTGGATGTTGCCAAGGGGAGTGCCCATACCCATGTGATTATATCTCCTTGGTTGGTGAAGATGGAGGTGATGGATAGTCGCACATCGAGCGTAAGAGGTCCTCTAGCTTGCAAATAATGCCCTTGAGTGCAAAGGTATGCTCCTTCAACAAAATATTTTCACTTGTGAGATACTTGTTTTGAATACGAGTTAACTCAATCATCTGGAAAGCTTCGATCTCAGTTGGGGTAAGAAGGTTGTGATCAAGTTGAAGGATGTCTTTTGTTGCCGAAGCTTGGTTCTCCGTGTCCTTCTTGATCCCTTCATCCTTGTTGATCTCCATGGGTTCTTCCCTCTTCAGCTCTATCTTCATTAGCCAGGCTCTTTGTCACCGTTGTTGGAGGAGGGGGACGACATGATGCCTGGCCTTGACAACCCTGACAGAGAACAACCCAAAACAAAAACAGAGGATATTTGCGTAATACGGGAGTCAAAACCTTCGGGAGAATATATAGTGAATTTTTACCGACCAAAATATGTATCGTGCAAGAAAACGGAGTCCGGAAGGCACACGAGGAGCTTACGAGGTAGGGGGGCGAGCCCAGGGGGGTAGGGCGCGCCCTCCACCCTCGTGGGGCCCTCGTGTCCTTCCCGGACTGCTACTTAATTTTCTATTTTTCTAAATATTCCAAAACGGAGAAATACTGCCTTAAAAGTTGTTTTGGAGTCGGTTTACTTACCGTACCACATACCTATTCCTTTTTGGAGTCTGAAACGTTCTGGAAAGTGTCCCTTATGTATTCCTCCGGGGTTACGGTTTCAATAATATTGGTTTCAATATTTATGGGATTACCTGAGATATAATGTTTAATTCTTTGACCGTTTACCACCTTCGGATTTGTGCCTTCGAAGTTGTTCATTTTTATGGCACCGGAACGATAGACCTCCTCGATAACATAGGGTCCTTCCCATTTAGAGAGAAGTTTACCTGCAAAAAATCTTAAACGAGAGTTGTATAGCAATACATAATCACCTACATTAAACTCACGCTTTTGTATCCTTTTGTCATGCCATCTTTTAACATTTTCTTTAAACAACTTGGCATTTTCATAAGCTTGGGTTCTCCATTCATCAAGAGAGCTAATATCAAATAACCTCTTTTCACCGGCAAGTTTGAAATCATAATTGAGCTCTTTAATAGCCCAGTATGCCTTATGTTCTAGTTCGAGAGGTAAGTGACATGCTTTTCCATATACCATTTTATACGGAGACATACCCATAGGATTTTTATATGCAGTTCTATAGGCCCATAATGCATCATCAAGTTTCGTGGACCAATTCTTTCTAGATCTATTGACAGTCTTTTGCAAAATTAATTTGAGTTCTCTATTACTCAATTCTACTTGACCACTAGACTGTGGGTGATACGGAGATGCAATTCTATGATTGACGTCATATTTAGCAAGCATTTTACGGAAAGCACCATGAATAAAATGTGAACCACCATCAGTCATTAAATATCTAGGGACTCCAAACCTCGGAAAAATAACTTCTTTAAGCATTTTAATAGAAGTGTTATGATCAGCACTACTAGTTGGAATAGCTTCTACCCACTTAGTAACGTAATCAACAACAACTAAAATATGTGTATATCCATTAGAGGCAGGAAAAGGTCCCATATAATCAAAGCCCCGAACATCAAACGGTTCAAAACAAGTGAGTAATTCATAGACATTTCTTGACGTCTACTAATATTACCAATTCTTTGACATTCATCACAAGATAGGACAAACTTACGAGCATCCTTGAAGAGAGTAGGCCAATAAAAACCGTATTGCAACACCTTATGTGCAGTTCTATCTCCCGCGTGGTGTCCTCCATAAGTTTCGGAGTGGCACTTGCGTAGGATTTGTTCCTGTTCATGCTCAGGTACACAACGTCTAATAACACCATCTACTCCTTTATAAAGATGTGGGTCATCCCAAAAGTAATGTCTCAAATCATAGAAGAACTTTTTCTTTTGTTGGTATGTGAAGCTAGGTGGTATGAATTTAGCAACACTGTAATTAGCATAATGAGCATACCAAGGGGTACTACGAGAAGTACTTATGACATTTAGTTGTTCATCAGGAAAGCTATCATCAATAGGTAGTGGGTAATCAAGAACATTCTCTAACCTAGATAAGTTGTCTGCAACGGGGTTCTCAACTTCTTTTCTATCAAATAACCTAGATAAGTTGTCTGCAACGGGGTTCTCAACTTCTTTTCTATCAACAATATGAAAATCAAATTCTTGTAGCAAGAGAACCCATCTAATAAGTCTAAGTTTAGCATCTTTCTTCTTCCTAAGATATTTAATAGCAGCATGATCAGTGTGGATAGTTACTTTAGAATCAACAATATAAGGTCTGAACTTATCACAAGCAAATACAACTGCTAAAAGTTCTTTTTCAGTAGTAGCATAATTTGTTTGAGCATTGTCTAGAGTTTTACTAGCATAATGGATAACATTTAATTTCTTATCAACTCTTTGCCCTAGCACATCACCTACAACATAATCGCTAGCATCACACATAATTTCAAAGGGTAAATTCCAATCAGGTGGCTGAACAATAGGTGCAGAGACTAATGTTTTCTTAAGTATTTCAAATGCTTCTACACAATCATCATCAAAGACAAATGGTATATCTTTTTGTAATAAATTAGTCAGAGGCCGAGAAATTTTTGAGAAGTCCTTAATGAACCTCCTATAAAATCCAACATGACCAAGGAAACTTCTTATACCTTTGATGTCCTTGGGACATGGCATCTTTTCAATAGCATCAACCTTGGCTTTATCAACTTCAATACCTCTTTCAGAAACTTTATGCCCCAAGACAATACCTTCATTAACCATAAAGTGGCACTTTTCCCAATTCAAGACAAGATTAGTTTCCTCACATCTCTGCAAAACTCGATCAAGATTGCTCAAGCAATCATCATAAGATCCATAGACGGAAAAGTCGTCCATGAAAACCTCACAAATCTTTGCACAAAAGTCAGAGAATATAGCCATCATGCATCTTTGAAAGGTAGCAGGTGCATTACATAAACCAAAAGGCATACGTCTATAAGCAAAAGTACCAAAAGGGCATGTAAAAGTAGTCTTTGATTGATCTTTAGACGACACATGTATTTGAGAGAAACCAGAATAACCATCTAGAAAGCAGTAGTGTGTATGTTTGCATAATATTTCTAGCATTTGATCGATAAAAGGTAACGGGTAATGATCTTTCTTAGTAGCTTTATTTAATTTGCGGAAATCAATTACCATCATATAACCTGTAATAATTCTTTGTGGAATCAATTCATCTTTATCATTAGGAACAACAGTAATACCTCCCTTCTTAGGGACACAATGAATAGGACTTACCCACTGACTATCAGCAACGGGATAAATTATACCTGCCTCCAGAAGCTTTAGTATTTCTTTTCTTACCACTTCTTTCATTTTAGGATTCAGACGTCGTTGAGGATCACGAACTGGTTTGGCATCTGCTTCCAAATTTATTTTATGTTGACATAGAGTGGGACTAATGCCCTTAAGATTATCAAGAGTATATCCAATAGCAGCACGGTGCTTCTTCAGAGTTTTCAATAATCTTTCTTCTTCATGTTCTGAAAGGTTAGCACTAATAATAACAGGATATATCTTCTTTTCATCAAGATAAGCATATTTAAGATTATCAGGCAACGGTTTAAGCTCAAACACGGGATCACCCTTAGGTGGAGGGGGATCCCCTAGGATTTCAACAGGAAAATTGTGTTTTAGAATAGGTTCCTGTTTAAAGAATACTTCATCTATTTCCCTTCTTTCATTCATAAACATATCATTCTCATGGTCTAGCAAATATTGTTCTAAAGGATCACTAGGAGGTACGGCAATAGAAGCAAGACCAATAATTTCATCCTTACTAGGCAATTCTTCTTCACGGTGTTGTTTACTAAATTTAGAGAAATTAAACTCACGAGTCATATCATCTAAGCTGACAGTAACAACATCCCTTGTGGAATCTATGGTAGCATTAACAGTATTTAAGAAGGGTCTACAAAATATAATGGGACAAATGCTATCTTGTGGGGAACCAAGAACAAGAAAATCAGCAGGATATTTAGCTTTCCCACACAAGACTTCAACATCTCTAAAAATTCCCATTGGTGAAATAATATCTCTATTAGCAAGTTTAATAGTAACATCAATTTCTTCTAACTCAACAGGTGCAATGTCATGCATAATTTCTTTGTATAAGTCAATAGGTATTGCACTAGCACTAGCACCCATATCACATAAGCCATGATAACAATGATCTCCTATTTTAACAGAAATAACAGGCATGCCTACCACAGGTCTATTTTTATCTTTAGCACAAGGTTTAGCAATTCTAGCAGTTTCATCGCAGAACTGAATAACATGCCCATCAATATTATCAGACAAGAGCTCTTTAAAAATAGAAATATTAGGTTCAACTTTAACTTTCTCAGGAGGTGTATATGTTTTAATATTGCTTTTACGAACCATAGTTGAAGCTTTAGCATGATCCTTTATCCTAACAGGGAAAGGTGGTTTCTCAACATAACAAGTAGGAACAATAGGATCATTATAGGTGACAGTCTTTTCTTCAACTTTAATAGGTGCATCTACTTTTACTTATATGGGAGGATGATATTTAAACCACTTCTCCTTAGGGAGATCAACATAAGTAGCAAAAGATTCACAAAAAAGAAGCTACTATCTCAGAATCAAGTCCATATTTAGTGCTAAACTTATGGAAAATATCGTTATCCATAAAAGATTTAACACAATCAAACTTAGGTGTCATGCCTGACTCCTTACCTTTTTCGAGATCCCAATCTTCAGAGTTGTGTTTAATTCTATCCAATAAATCCCATCTAAATCCAATAGTCTTCATCATAAAAGAGCCAGCACAAGAAGTATCAAGCATGGTGCGATTATTTTCAGAAAGCCGAGCATAATTTTTTTGAAGAATTGTTTCTCTTGAGAGCTCATGATTGGGGCATGAATATAACATTGATTTAAGCCTCCCCCAAGCTTGAGCGATGCTTTCTCCTCTGCGAGGCCAAAAGTTATATATATAATTGCGGTCACGATGAACAAGATGCATAGGGTAATACTTTTGATGAAATTCCAATTTCAATCTTCTATAGTTCCATGATCTCGTATCATCACATAGCCTATACCATGTCAATGCGTCTCCCTTCAAAGATAAAGGGAATACCTTCTTCTTAGCAACATCATCGGTTATACCTGCAAGCTTAAATAATCCACAAACTTCATCCACATATATTAGGTGTTCATCAGGATGCTTTGTTCCATCTCCTGTAAAAGGATTAGCTAGCAATTTTTCTTTCATACCTGAAGGATACTCATAAGGAATTTCATTTTTAATAGGTTCAGTAGGTTGAGGAGAAACTCTTTGCTCTACTGGTCGGGGTGAAGATACCCCGAACAAGCCCCTTAGAGGATTACTTTCCATAGTAACAAGTGACAGTAAATTTCAGCACACTATATAAATTTTTCCTTACCAAATTCCACCTACCAAAGGCGCTTCACTCCCTGGCAACGGCGCCAGAAAAGATTCTTGATGACCCGCAAGTATAGGGGATCTATCGTAGTCCTTTCGATAAGTAAGAGTGTCGAACCCAACGAGGAGCAGAAGGAAATGATAATCGGTTTTCAGCAAGGTATTCTCTGCAAGTACTGAAATAAGTGGTAATAGATAGTTTTGTGATGAAATAATTTGTAACAAGCAACAAGTAACAAAAGTAAATAAAGTGCTGCAAGGTGCCCCAATCCTTTTTGTAGCAAAGGACAAGCCTGGACAAACTCTTATATGAGGAAAAGCGCTCCCGAGGACACATGGGAATATCGTCAAGCTAGTTTTCATCACGTTCATATGATTCACGTTCGGTACTTTGATAATTTTACATGTGGGTGGACCGGTGCTTGGGTGCTGTTCTTACTTGAACAAGCATCCCACTTATGATTAACCTCTATTGCAAGCATCCACAACTACAACAAAAGTATTAAGGTAAACCTAACCATAGCATGAAACATATGGATCCAAATCAGCCCCTTACGAAGCAACGCATAAACTAGGGTTTAAGCTTCTGTCACTCTAGCAACCCATCATCTAGTTATTACTTCCCAATGCCTTTCTCTAGGCCCAAATAATGGTGAAGTGTTATGTAGTCGACGTTCACATAACACCACTAGAGGCTACACAACATACATCTCATCAAAATATCGAATGAATACCAAATTCACATGACTACTAATAGCAAGACTTCTCCCTTGTCCTCAGGAACAAACGTAACTACTCACAAAGCATATTCATGTTCATAATCAGAGGGGTAATAATATGCATAAAGGATCTAAACATATGATATTCCACCAATTAAACCAACTAGCATCAACTACAAGGAGTAATTAACACTACTAGCAACCTACTAGCACCAATCCCGGACTTGGAGACAAGAATTGGATACAATAGATGAACTAGGGTTTTGAGATGAGATGGTGCTGATGAAGATGTTGATGGAGATTGCCCTCTTCCGATAAGAGGAGCGTTGGTGATGACGATGGCGATGATTTCCCCCTCTGGGAGGGAAGTTTCCCCGGCAGAACAGCTCTACCGGAGCTCTAGATTGGATCTGCCAAGGTTCCGCCTCATGGCGGCGTAGTTTCGTCTTGAAAGGTTGCTTCCTATTTTTTTCTCGGTGAAAGACTTCGTATAGCAGAAGATGGTCATCGGAGAGCCACCAGGGGGCCTACGAGGTAGGGGGGCGCTCCCTGGGGGGGGGGGCGCCCCCACCCTCGTGGAAAGGGTGTGGGCCCCCTGGTCTTCATCTTTGGCGAGGATTTTTCATTATTTTTTATAAGGTATTCTGTGGAGTTTCAGGACTTTTGGAGTTGTGCAGAATAGGTCTCTAATATTTGCTCCTTTTCCAGTCCAGAATTCCAGCTGCCGGCATTCTCCCTCCTTTATGTAAACCTTGTAAAATAAGAGAGAATAGCCATAAGTATTGTGACTTAATGTGAAATAACAGCCCATAATGCAATAAATATCGATATAAAAGCATGATGCAAAATGGACGTATCATGCACATTTCAGGACCCGAGTGTTTCAGCAGAGCCATCAGAGCAGCAGTGATTCCCCCCAACTTCAGGTTGGCGACTGGAGTCAGCAAGTTCACCGGCGAGTACAAGCCAGACACTTGGCTTGAGGACTACCGAGTGGCTGTGCAGATTGGTGGCGGCAATGATGATGTGGTCATGAAGCACCTTCCCTTGATGTTGGAGGGCTCAGCCAGAGCGTGGTTGAATCAGTTGGCTCCTGGTAGCATATATAGTTGGGAGGAACTTGCTCGAGTGTTTGTTAGAACCTTTGAAGGTACATGCAAAAGGCCAGCAGGGTTGACAGAATTACAATCCTATGTTCAGAAGCCGAATGAAACCTTGAGAGATTATATCTAGAGATGGATCACTCTGCACCACACAGTGGAGAATGTGTCGGATCACCAAGCAGTTTGTGCCTTCAAGGAAGGAGTTAAGTACAGAGAGTTGAACCTGAAGTTCGGCTGGACAGGAGATATGTCCCTGAGACCGACTCAGGAGATATGGAGATTGCCACCAAGTATGCCAATGGTGAAGAGGAAGACTGACTCCGGAGTGGCAAGCACAAAACAGTCGCCCAAGAAACCGGAGGAGGGAATTCCAGTCGGAAACAGAAGCGAAAGGCCGAACCAGCTGCTCCTGGTGAAGCTTTAGTTATTGCCCAAGGAAAGTTCAAAGGAAAGCCCAAAGGGCCGTGAACTCCCAAAAAAGTTAAGGATCAAGATGGGAATGATGTGCCATATTCATACCAAAAAATATGAAGAGGGGAATTTCATTTACCCTAAACACACCATTCAACAATGTCGTCTCCTAATCCAGTAGTTCCGAGAGAAACAACCCAAGGAGAAGGAAAAGGCGTCGGACAGAGGTGAGGATAGGGAAGAAGATGATGATGGTTTTCCCAATGTCAATTCCATGCTGATGATTTTTGCTGATGTTGAAAGCAAAGGTCGATTGAAAGTTATTAACAGAGAAGTAAACATTCGACCAGTTGGACCATCCAGCACATATAGCCACCCCTGGGAGGCAAGCACTGGTGGTCGACCCAGTAGTTGAAGGCACTTGACTGACTAAAGTGCTGATGGATGGTGGCAGTGGCCTGAATATCCTTTATGCTGAAACTTTGAAGGGAATGGGCATTCTGATGTCCAAGCTTAGTGAAAGCAACATGAGTTTCCACGGCGTTATACCCGGAAAGAAGGCTCAGTCACTCGGCCAGATCGCCCTTGATGTGGTTTTCGGTGATTCCAAGAATTACCGCAAGGAAAAGTTGACATTTGATGTAGTGGATTTCAAGAGTGCTTACCATGCTATTCTGGGTAGGCCCGCTTATGCACGTTTTATGGCTCGACCAAGTTACGTGTATCTCAAATTGAAGATGCCTGGTCCTAGAGGAGTAATCATTGTCACTGGTAATCGGAAGAAGGCAGAAGAGTGCTTCCAAAAGGGCTCAAAAATTGTCGATGCACAAATGGCAGTAGTAGAACTGCAAGAATATCAGAAAAATGCAGATTCGAGTGATTTGCTGCGAGCTAAGAAGCCTGCCACAGATTCTGCATTTCAATCGTCCGGTGAAACGAAGTCGATTCATATTCACCCGACCGATCGCAATGCTGCTCTGACCCATATCTCAACAACACTCGACAGCAAATAGGAAGAAGCGCTCATCCAGTTCCTCCGTGAGAACTGGGACATCTTTGCATGGAAACCTTCTGACATGCCGAGTGTACCCAGGGGACTGGTTGAGCATTGTTTGTGAGTCGACCCAAAAGTAAAACCAGTCAAGGAACATCTCCGACGGTCCGCCGTCTAGAAGAGAAAAGCAATTGGTGAGGAAGTGGCTCGGCTCCTGACAGCTGAGTTCATCCGAGAAATCTACCACTCCGAGTGGCTTGCCAATGTTGTCATGTTCCCCAAGAAGGACGATTCACTTCGCATGTGCATTGACTTCAAGCATATCAATCGGGCCTGCCCGAAAGATCATTTTCCTCTTCCTTGCATCGACCAAATCATCGACTCAACTGCGGGGTGTGAGCGTTTGTCTTTTTGGACGCCTATTCCGGGTACCATCAGATCCGACTGTATGGACCTGATGAGATAAAAACGGCTTTCATCACTCCATTCAGATGCTTTTGTTATGTCACCATGCCATTCGACTTAAAGAACGCCGGAGCCACATTCATGAGGATGATCCAGAAGTGTCTGCTCACTCAAATCAGTCGGAATGTGGAAGCATACATGGATGACATTGTGGTCAAGTCACGTAAAGGTTCCGACCTGCTGGCTGACCTTGCTGGAACCTTTGCCAATCTTAGAAGATATGATATCAAGCTTAATCCATCAAAGTGCACATTCGGAGTTCCTGGCGGAAAGTTACTAGGTTTCCTCGTTTCCGAACGAGGGATCGACGCTAACCCGGAGAAAGTTGGTGTTATACTTCGAATGAAACGCCCTGTTCGTGTGCACGATGTCCAGAAGCTTACTGGTTGTTTGGCCGCCTTGAGTCGATTCATTTCCCGCCTCGATGAAAAGGCATTGCCTCTTTACCGACTGATGACGAAGTCTGATAAGTTCGAGTGGACTGCCGAAGCTGATGCAGCGTTTGCAGAGCTCAAAGCCCTACTTTCCACCCAACCGGTGCTTGCTGCACCAATCAGCAAAGAGCCTTTACTGCTTTATATTGCAGCCACTGGACAAGTTGTTAGTACAGTACTCACGGTCGAGCGGGAGGAAGAAGGAAAAGCCTATAAAGTTCAGCGCCCAGTATATTATGTTTCTGAAGTTCTGACTCCGTCGAAGCAAAGATATCCACATTATCAGAAGCTTGTTTATGGGATTTACATGACCACGAAGA
Organism: Triticum aestivum; assembly: GCF_018294505.1. Taxonomy (NCBI): domain Eukaryota; kingdom Viridiplantae; phylum Streptophyta; class Magnoliopsida; order Poales; family Poaceae; genus Triticum; species Triticum aestivum. Next base: position 79,282,537 of record NC_057809.1, read on the forward strand.
AGGTTGCACACTATTTCTCTAATCATTCCATTACAGTCGTCAGCGACGCTCCATTATCAGAGATTCTGAACAACAGAGATGCAACTAGTCGAGTGGCAAAGTGGGCGATTGAACTCCTTCCCCTGCATATCAAATTTGAGGCAAAGAAAGCTATCAAGTCCCAAGCAATAGCTGATTTCCTCGCCGAGTGGATCGAACAGCAACTTCCGGCCAAATTCACTCGGAGCATTGGACCATGTTCTTCGATGGGTCCAAGATGCTGAATGGTTCCGGTGCTGGGGTGGGGTATCCCCCATGGTGACAAACTCAGCTATGTTCTCCAGATTCACTTTGACTCCTCCAACAATGAAGCTGAATATGAGGCACTTCTGTACGGGTTGCGTATGGCCATTTCACTCGGCGTCCATCGCCTCATGGTCTATGGCGACTCGGATTTAGTGGTTAATCGGGTGATGAAGGAGCGGGACGTCAGAAGCCTAGCTATGACTGGTTATTGCAATGTAGTGAGAAAGTTAGAAAAGAGGTTTGAGGGGTTAGAGCTCCATCACATCCCTCGACTAAAAAATCAAGCAGCCGATGATCTGGCAAAGATAGGCTCCAAAAGGGAAGCCATTCCCAGCAATGTGTTCCTGGAGCATATTCATACACCTTTAGTTCAACAAGATCCCTTCACTGAAGAGCCCCTGCAGCCGAAGAGTGCCATCGATCCGACTGAAATCAAGGTTCCAGCCGTGGTCGATTTGATTATGGAGGTTTTGGTCATCACCCCCGATTGGACAGTACCATATATCGCATACATTCTTAGAAAGGAACTCCCAGAGGATGAAGAAGAGGCTCGACAGATCGTCCGTCGATCTAAAGCCTTTACTGTGATAAGAGGACAGTTGTTCAGAGAAAGTGTGACTGGAGTTTGCCAGAAATGCATAACACCTGAAGAAGGTCGAGTGATCCTCAATGACATCCACTCGGGGACCTGTGGTCACCATGCGTCCTCTCGGACCAACAAATGTGAAGGTTGCCAGTTTAACTCCAACATGTCTCACAAGCCTGCGTCGGCCCTGAAGACCATTCCACTCGTCTGGCATTTTGCTGTTTGGGGATTGGATATGGTTGGACCTCTAAGGACTGGTAGGAGTGGATTTACTCATGTGTTTGTAGCAGTCGACAAGTTCACCAAGTGGATTGACGCCAAGCCTATCAAGAACCTTGAAGCCAGTACTGCTGTCAGCTTCATCAGAGAGTTAACATTCAGATATGGTGTTCCACACAGCATCATCACTGACAACGGGTCAAACTTCAATTTTGATGAGTTCAGAACTTTCTGTGCTTCCCAAGGTACTCGAGTCGACTATGCCTCAGTAGCCCACACCCCGTCGAATGGGCAAGCTGAAAGAGCAAATGGATTGATTCTCAAAGGACTGAAACCCCGACTGATGCATGACCTCAAACACGCAGCATGAGCCTGGGTCGATGAACTTCCATCAGTATTGTGGGGATTCAGGACAACTCCCAATCGGTCGACTGGCAGAACCCCCTTTTCTTGGTTTATGGAGCTGAAGCTGTACTTCTGAGTGACTTGCTCCACAATGCGCCCCGAGTCGAGCTTTTATCAGAAGAAGAAGCAGAACAGGCACGGCAAGATGCAGTTGATCTCCTGGAAGAAGAAAGAGAGATGGCCTTGGTACGATCAACCATCTATCAGCAAGACCTGCATCGATTCCATGCCAGAAACGTGAGGGGTCGAGCATTTCAAGAGGGAGACTTGGTTCTCCGAGTGGATCAGCAGAAACCACACAAGCTTGCTCCTGCTTGGGAAGGCCCCTTCGTTGTCACCAGAGTGCTCCACAATGGAGCATATCACATCTACAACGTCGAGCACAAGAAAGACGAGCCGCGAGCTTGGAATGCGGAGCTGCTCCACCCCTTTTATACTTAAGCACTCAGTCTATTGGGATGTAATAAGAAGCACCTTTGTAGTTTGTTTATCAAAGACAAGAGTTTTTACAGTCTTCTAAAATGATTGTCGATTGCTTACGCTTGTTTCTGAAATCCCCTAGTGGGTGGCTTAGCTATGAATCCGTTTCGCCTAAGTTTAAAAAACCCTACCAAGTGATGAGCAAGCCTCTCACTCTGTGGCTTAGCTGCAAATCCGTTCCGCCTAAGTTGGAAAAAAAATCCCACCGAGTGATGAGCAAGCCTCTCACTCGGGGGCTTAGCTGCAGTCCAGTACTCACCTAAGTTTCAAAAATCATACCGAGTGATGAGCAAGCCTCTCACTTGGGGGCTTAGTTGTAGTCCAGTACTCGCCTAAGTTTCAAAAATCCTACCGAGTGATGAGCAAACCTCACACTCGGGGGCTTAGCTGCAGTCCAGTACTCACCTAAGTTTCAAAAATCCTACCGAGTGATGAGCAAACCTCACACTCGGGGGCTTAGCTGCAGTCCAGTACTCGCCTAAGTTTCAAAAATCCTACAAAGTGATGAGCAAACCTCACACTCGGGGGCTTAGCTGCAATCCAGTACTCGCCTAAGTTTCTAAAAACCTACCGAGTGATGAGCAAACCTCACACTCGGGGACTTAGCTGCAGTCTAGTATTCGCCTAAGTTGAAAATCCATCCCTATCCGCAAGGATGACGAGGTGCAGGTCGACTGCAATCCTCTCCATGGAGCTGCACCACAAGTACAATGTGCGCTCCATCCCTATCCGCAGGACGATGAGGTGCAGGTCGACTGCAATCCTCTCCACGGAGCTGCGCCACAAGTACAATGTGCACTCCATCCCTATCCGCAAAGACGACGAGGTGCAGGTCGACTGCAATTCTCTCCACGGAACTACGCCACAAGTATAATGTACGCTCCATCCCTATCCACAAGGATGAAGAGGTGCAGGTCGACTGCAATCCTCTCCCTGAAGCTGCGCCACAAGTACAATGTGTGCTCCATCCCTATCCCCAAGGATGACGAGGTGCAGGTCGACTGCAAACCTCTCTTCAGATCTGCGCCACAAGTACAATGAGCGCTCCATCCCTATCCACAAGGATGACGAGGCGCAGATCGACTGGGATATCTCCCTCAGAGTTGCATCTCAAAGAATATTCCGGTTGAAGAATAAGTTCCGCTCAAAGGCAAACGCAAGCACATGCAGAAGATAAGCCAAGATCAGATAAAATCTCAAAAGGCTTAGGACAAAGATAGAAGTACTCGAGCATCAGGCCCGAAGGAGTTTACCGGTTACAAAAACCACTCGGCATTCTGAGGCAAATTTAAAGCAAGTTGAAGTATCAAGTTTGTTCACTCGGCAGGAGGAGGACTTGCAGGCTCGACGAACTCGTCCAAATCGACCCCGTCCGCGATCCGAGTGGCAGCAGCAATGAAAGTCTCCATGAAGGATTGGAAGTCATGCCTTTTTTGTTGGCGACCTTGATCGCTGTTGGGGAATGTAGTAATTTCAAAAAAATTCCTACGCACATGCAAGATCATGGTGATGCACAGCAACGAGAGGGGAGAGTGTTGTCTATGTACCCTCGTAGACTGAAGCGGAAGCGTTGACACAACGTAGAGGAAGTAATCATACGTCTTCCCGGTCCAACCAATCCAAGCACCGTTACTCCGGCACCTCCGAGTTCTTGACACACGTACAGCTCGATGACGCACCCCGGGCTCCGATCCAGCAAAGCTTCGGGGAGGAGTTTCGTCAGCATGACGGCATGGTGACGATCTTGATGTTTAACCGTCGCAGGGCTTCGCCTAAGCACCGCTACAATATGATCGAGGTGTAATATCGTGGAGGGGGGCACCGCACACGACTAAGGAACGATCACGAAGATCAACTTGTATGTCTTAGGGTGCCCCCTGCCCTCGTATATAAAGGAGCAAGGGGAGGCCGGCCGGCCCTTGGGTGCTCCAAGGAGAGGGGGGGGGAGTCCTTCTCCTAGTGGGAGTAGGACTCCCCTTTCCTAGTCCAACTAGGAATAGGGAGGGGGAAGGAAAGAGAGGGAGAGGGAGAGGGAAAGGGGGGCCGCGCCCCCCTCCTAGTCCTATTCAGACTCCCCATGAGGGGGGGCGCGCCACCTCCTGGGCTGCTGCCCTCTCTCTCCCCTCAGGCCCAATAAGGCCCATTACTTCCCCGGGGGGTTCCGGTAACCCCTCCGGCACTCCGGTTTTATCCGAAATCACCCGGAACAATTCCGTGTCCGAATATAGTCGTCCAATATATCGATCTTTATGTCTCAACCATTTCGAGACTCCTCGTCATGTCCGTGATCACATCCAGGACTCCGAACAACCTTCGGTACATCAAAATACATAAACTCATAATGAAACTGTCATCGTAACTTTAAGCGTGCGGACCCTACGGTTCGAGAACAATGTAGACATGACCGAGACACGTCTCCGGTCAATAACCAATAGCGGGACCTGGATGCCCATATTGGCTCCTACATATTCTATGAAGATCTTTATCGGTCAGACCGCATAACTACATACGTTGTTCCCTTTGTCATCGGTATGTTACTTGCCCGAGATTCGATCGTCGGTATCCAATACCTAGTTCAATCTCGTTACCGGCAAGTCTCTTTACTCATTCCGTAATACATCATCTCACAACTAACACATTAGTTGCAATGCTTGCAAGGCTTATGTGATGTGTATTACCGAGAGGGCCCAGAGATACCTCTCCGTCAAACGGATTGACAAATCCTAATCTCAAAATACGCCAACCCAACATGTACCTTTGGAGACACCTGTAGAGCTCCTTTATAATCACCCAGTTACGTTGTGACGTTTGGTAGCACACAAAGTGTTCCTCCGGTAAACGGGAGTTGCATAATCTCATAGTCATAGGAACATGTATAAGTCATGAAGAAAGCAATAGCAACATACTAAACGATCGGGTGCTAAGCTAATGGAATGGGTCATGTCAATCAGATCATTCAACTAATGATGTGATCCCGTTAATCAAATAACAACTCTTTGTCTATGGTTAGGAAACACAACCATCTTTGATTAACGAGCTAGTCAAGTAGAGGCATACTAGTGACACTTTGTTTGTCTATGTATTCACACATGTATTATGTTTCCGGTTAGTACAATTCTAGCATGAATAGTAAACATTTATCATGATATAAGGAAATAAATAATAACTTTATTATTGCCTCTAGGGCATATTTCCTTCAATCGCCGCCAGCTTCTCTTCTCGAGCTTCTTTGCAGTGGACCCTAACCAGTGACAGGGCCACGTCAGCGCCGCATCGGGCAGAGGACTTCTTCCATTCCTGCACTCGATGGGGGACCTCATTGAGCTGAGTCATCAGAGACTCGAGATCATTCGAAGAGTTGTCCTTGGCCAGAGCGATGAGTCGATGCGTGAAACTGCCACCTTCAGATGGGCAAGATAACTTGTAACACTGGCGACGTGGGATTCCAGTCGAAGCACATTCATGGCAGCCTCATCGCCGACTGGAGAAAGGATAGGGTCTAAGCCCATCTCGATCCGTCCAGTCTCCTCTTCAAACTTTTGGTAGAATTCTGCAGAGTCAAGGAGTTAATAAGTCGACTGGTCAGGACTAACTTGCAAACAGTAAAACAGTCGGGTAAAAAGGGGACACCTTCGAGCATAAGAAAGAGTTTCTTGGCGAGAGCTTTCAGATGAGCCTCCAAATCGTTCCTCCAACGAGTCATGCTTTCTAGCTGGTCATTCAGAGCCACTTTATCTTTTTTCAGACGAGTCGCCTATCGATTGGATTTAGTGAGAGACGACTTCAACTTGTTGATTTCCTCCTCTAGTGCTCCGACCGAAGCCAGTTTCTGGTCAGCAAGGGCAGTCTTCTCCTGAGCCTCCTTCTGCACAGCTGCAAGGTCCAAGTCCTTCTTCTCCAGGGCCAGCCTCATTTTCTCTGCAAACTACACATTTAGATCAAACAGAAGAACGAAGAGATAACTTGAAGGATGGTCAAGATAAGCAGTCGACAGGCCGTTACCTTCCATACCAGCGACTTCTACTTGAGCCTTCTTTAAGTTCTGCTGAGCCAACTCCACGTCAAGGTTGAGTTGCCTCTGCTTTTCCTCAAATTCGGCGAACTTGGAGATCAGCGTACAAGATTTCTACAGTGAGTAAAAGACATATCAATCGACAAGATCAAAGATTATTTACTTCCGAGTGAATAAAACTTCAAGACTACTCAGACCCCAACCGACTGCCAGCAGTCGACTGCGGTCTCGGGGACTAAACCCAGTGGGTGCACTTAGCGTGCCCCCACTGGTTCGGATTCCACTCAGCTGGTCCGCCCAGACCGAGTACAAAAAAGGGGAGAGAAATAAGTGCTCAGACCCCAACCGACTGCCAGCAGTCAACTGCAGTCTCGGGGACTACACCAAGTGGGTGCACTTGGCGTGCCCCATTGGTTCGGATTCCACTCGGCTGGTCCGCCCAGACCGAGTACAAAAAAAGGATGACAAAGCACCCAGTGGGTGTACAATCTCGAAGTGCAAGACAATGAAAGATTGCGTGAAGGAAAATATTCGGGTAGCATATCCTAAAAGAACAAGTTCAGTCGGGAGTTAACTTACCTGGACATTGGCTCGAAGAGCCGCGCTGGCGTCATAAGCAGCCTGACTGCTTTCGTGCACCGCCTTCACCCACTCCATCATTATGCCAGCCTAACGAATTGCCTCCGCAGCGGCGTCCGACTGGCTTTCTGGAACATGATGAGTGGCAAAGAAGGGGACGAACAGTCCAGACACAGCGGCTTGGAGATCCGAGGCATGAAGTTGGATGGTTGAAACAAGCTCTAGTGCAGTCGACGATGCAGGGCACACACTTGACACTGGGTCAGCAAAGGTTCCAGAAATCTTACTCGCATCTTCGAGTTGTTGAACTACCCGTTCGCCGCCGGCTCCGACTAGGATGTCTTGCTAGCTATTGCCTTCTTCTTCCTGGGCCTCGGTGGCACGTCCTCGTCATCATCTGGAAGCTCAATGACATTGGGAGGAGCTGCAAAGATATCAGCCGACCCTAGATGAGTCACCAGAATTTAATCGACCATACAATCGAGAACAAGATCACGAGAATTGTACCCGGGTTGGAGGTGACTGCACCTTCCATGTCCTCGTCTTCATACTGGCGGGTGGAAGTCCCAGAGGTGGTAGCTCTACAAATTTCAATATTCAGTCGGTCACGTTTGTTACACCGAGTCAACCAAAGAATCAGGTCAGATTATTACCCAAAGATAGTAGGAATGACCATTTTGATCTTGGGCAAAGCCTTTGGAGGTTTGGATGACGCAGCCTTCGGTGGTTTCGGAGCTGGAGGAGGTGCAACTTTTGATTGCTTCAGTGTCTTCTCAGTCGGCACTGGAGAGGACGTCTGAGGACGCTTTGAAGACTGCGTGTGGCCACCGTGGCGTGGAGGCTTTCTGGATCGTGAGCGTGCTTGGACCTTTTTTCTCTGCGAGGAGGCGAGTCGACCTCTTCTTTATCACTCGGGTCGCCGCTCTCCTCACCATCCTCCTCGTCCGAGTGCCACTCGCCGCTATCGCCTCCACTCGCCTCCTCCTCCGAGTCCTGCTCCTGCTCTCCGTTGGGCATTGAATACATCTCAGTAAGAGCCTGAAAGATAACAAGCAAATCAAAACACAGCCAGTCGTCAACAGGCGGTTACATGATTAATCAAAAAAGTACTCGGCAATCCGGAGTCAGACCTGGTCTAGCTGGCGTGAATTGTCGAATGGAGCGACCCTCCTGGACCCCCTGGGGTTATCCTTGTTGCATTTGATGCCTCTCAGCCACTTCTCCACCGTGCCCTCGTCGATCTCCTCCGGGTGGATCCGAGTGGAATCCTCAATGCCCGAGTACATCCACATTGGATGATCGCGAGCTTGGAGCGGTTGGATGCATCGTTTGAGGAATACCTTCAGCAGATACATACCGGGCACGCCGTCCCGGATGAGCTGGACCACCTGCTCGACCAACACCTTTACCTGCGCTCTCTCCTCTGGGATCACTTTCAATGCGGAAGGCTTCTAGACCCGAGCCATGGAAAAGGCATGGAGCCCGGTCGACTGACCTGGAGTCGGCTGGTCTTTACAATAAAACCAGGTCGACTGCCAACCCCGGACCGACTCAGGAAGGATCATGGCAGGGAAAGTGCTTTTCTTCCTCATCTGAATCCCAAGACCCCCGCACATCTGAATCACGTGCGTTTTCTTGTCACTCGGATTGGCCTTCTTGACCGACTGAGAACGACAAGTGAAAATGTGCTTGAAAAGACCCAGTGTGGCCTACAACCTAAGAAGTTCACGCACATGGATACGAAGGCGGCAAGATATACGATGGAGTTGGGATTGTGGTGAAGTTGTGCTCCAAAGAAGTTCAGGAATCCCTAGAAGAAAGGACGGGGAGGCAGAGAAAATCCATGGTCGACATGAGTTGCGAGGAGTATGCACTCACCATCTCACGGACACGGTTCAGCCTCTCCTTCCGGGAGCCGCGCCAATTCATGGGGAATCAGCCCTCCCTCGACCAGATCATCGATGTCATCTTGGCTGATCATCGACCGGATCCAATCGCCCTGGATCCAGCAGCGCGGCAGGACAAACCTTGATGAGGATCCGCCCCGGCTGGACCTCTTCCCCTTCACCTTCATCGTCGCCTTCTTCGCGTGCTCCAGAGCCACCGTCTTCTCCTTCCCCATGGCCGCAGGCGAAACTCGACGGAGCAGCGACGCTGGGAGTGGAGATGGGATGGCGGAGAAAAGAGAAGAATAGGGACACGATGTGCACAAAACCCAATCTAGCGCACTTATATGGGGCCGCTTCCGAGTGGCTAACCTGTGGGTCCGGACGATCCAATCAAATCCCGCAACAGTCACGCATGAGGTATGTGGCGAAAAAGGTGGAATGGTGATCGAGGCGGCCTCACCTAATCCCTTCTGATTACTGCGGCCTCCCCCATCCCGCGCGCTTCCCCAAATCTGAATGTATCCGCGCGCAGCAAGGCAACCTGTCAGACGAAATATCTTTTCCATATCAGTACTCAAGACATCGCAGTAAAGTTCACTCGGTAGATTCAAGAATGGTTGAAGGCGACTGAAAAGAAGTTGAGATCATCATGATCGTTCGCTTGGTCGCAATAAGTCACTCCCGGAGCACGAAAATTGAATCGGAGGAATTCTCAACTGCTTCTCCACTCAAGCCCCGAACCATTCGGGGGCTAATGATGAAGCTATGTACCTAGGGTAGGGTCATAGGCCTGACCTAGATGCCCTCCCCAAGGACATCACCCTAAAGCCAGAAACATTCAAAGGGTACCATCATCCACTCGACCAGAGACATTCCACTCGAAAGAATCAATGTCACTCGACCATCACAGAAATCACTCGACAAACAGAAGATCTAAAGTCACTCTACACAGCAATGGTCGGGCGTTTACTCATAGACTTAATTATCATTTATAGCACTTTAATGCAGATGTCGGTGGCAAAACTGGCAGATCTCGGGTAGGGGGTCCCGAACTATGCGTCTAGGCCGGATGGTAACAGGAGGCAAGGGACACGAAGTTTTACTCAGGTTCGGGCCCTCTTGATGAAGGTAAAACCCTACGTCCTACTTGATTAATATTGATGATATGGGTAGTACAAGAGTAGATCTACCATGAGATCGGAGAGGCTAAACCCTAGAAGCTAGCCTATGGTATGATTGTTGTTCTGTATGTTGTCCTACGGACTAAAACCCTTCGGTTTATATAGACACCGGAGAGGGTTAGGGTTACACAAAGTCGGTTACAATGGTAGGAGATCTATATATCCGTATCGCCAAGCTTGCCTTCCACGCCAAGGAAAGTCCCTTCCGGACATGGGACGAAGTCTTCAATCTTGTATCTTCCTAGTCCAGGAGTCCGGCTGAAGGTATAGTCCGGCCATCCGGACACCCCCTAATCTAGGACTCCCTCAGTAGCCCCTGAACCAGGCTTCAATGACGACGAGTCCGGCGTGTAGATTGTCTTCGGCATTGCAAGGCGGGTTCCTCCTCCAAGTACTTCATAGAAGATTTTGAACACAAAGATAGTGTCTGGCTCTGCAAAATAAGTTTCCACATATTGCCATAGAGAGAATAATATTTACACAAATCTAGTCTGCTGACGTATTCCATAGTGTGACGCACCACGACCAAGCCTTTATTCGAATCGTTTTATTATCCCACCTCAGCGCGTCATGCGAGGTGGTTTCCTTGGCACGTCTTGTCAAAGCAGAGATCGTGTCCCCTTATTCCTGGATTCTCATCAATACGGGCGTGGGTAACCCAACCGCGCCATTGATCACGGCGCTTGGAGATAAGCGAGTTTTACCAGGCTGGTGGGGACACGTAGTTGCGTCCAGCCATATAAGGGGATAAGGATCCACCTTTTCACCTACGCCTTCTTCCTCCTTTGCCTATCCATTTTCGCGCACTCGAGCTCCAGTGCCCAAATCCGCACTCCCCACCTCTACCTTCTCCGGCCATGTCCGGAGCGGGAGGCAAGTGGATGGTCTCCTCCGTCACGGAGGGACACATCAAAAAACTGAGGAAGGCCGGATACTTGTCTAACGACATTGCGTACCGGCTTCCCGAAGAGGGGCAGCTCCGCCCCACCCCAAGGCCCCATGAGAGGGTAGTGTTACTTCCCCACTTCCTCCGCGGACTGGGCTTTCCTATCCACCCATTCGTCCGAGGACTCATGTTCTACTACAGCCTGGATTTCCATGATCTAGCCCCGAACTTCATCCTCAACATCTCGGTGTTTATCGTCGTGTGCGAGGCTTTCCTCTGCATCCGCCCCCATTTCGGCCTATGGCTCAAGACTTTCAATGTCAAGCCGAAGGTGGTGCGTGGCAACCAGGCGGAGTGCGGAGGCGCCATGGTGGGCAAGATGCCCAACGTCTTATGGCTCGAGGGCTCCTTTGTGGAGACCCTGAAGGGGTGGCAATCGGGGTGGTTTTACATCACCGAGCCTCGCGACCCTAAGTGGGTCGCAACCCCCGAGTTCCGGTCCGGACCCCCAACGCGGCTCACGTCCTGGAAAGAGACGGGCCTGTCATGGGGCAGCAAAGGAGAGGTGACTAGACTGCAAACATGCATCCAAACCCTGGTGGACAAGCAGCTCAAGCTTGTCAACATAGTCCAGGTCATGCTCATCCGCCGGATCCTCCCGTGTCAACAACGGGCCTTCAATCTGTGGAGTTCAACCCGGTGCAGCACCGAACTCTGAGCAGGCTCTTTGACACGACGTACGAAGATGTCTAGAAGGTGCTTTTCAAGGGCGCCGAGGCTCCCGCATCCGCTACCGAGGATCGCGGATTGAGCGCGCAGCGTCATGCCAGCGCGGTAAGTTGTTTGTGCCTTTTACAGGGTATTAGTTTTTCATAGTTTAACTCTATGCGGGATCTAAGCTCCCTTACCTTTGACAGGTTTGGCAGGCGAAGTCCGGACAGATCGACTGTCCGGCTCCTTTGCCCGAAGACCCAGCCGATGCCCGCTTGGCGAAGTTGCTGGTTCCGGCACCCTATGTGGTGCCGGAGAAGAAGGCCACGAGGAAGGCCACGGGGACTCGAAAAAGTGCCCGGCGCCGGGAGGTGTCGGGTTCATCATCCGATGGCTCCAAGGCGCATTCCTCCCGTGAAGGCGAGAAGGAGGAAGAAGAGACCTCTCCCTCTCCAGCGGGGGGAGAGAAGAAAAGGAAGGCCGCCCTCACTGGGGAGGCCGAAGGGTCCAAGAAGGGGAAAACCCTTCCTCCGGACTACTCCACCGCCACCGATGACGGCGGAGAGGAGTGGCCGCTCAGGGCCAAGCCCCTGGCGAAATCGTAAGTATCCAGATACCAGAGTAATTCATAGTATTCCTTTATTGCACAGCTTTCCCTTATGTCGAATATGTTTATGCAGCCCACCCAAATACCGGCTCGACGTGTCGTCGAGCGGTTCACTGGACTTGTGGGTTGTGAATTCGCTTCCGACGGCTTCCTCCCCCCGCCCTACGGACAACGCTGAAGTGTTGTCCCAACAGGTTCCAAGCCAGGAGGAGGTGGTCCTGGAGGCGCCACAAGGCGACCTCCCAGACTCCAGGAGTAAAGGGGATAAACCCCCCAGGGCTCCAAGTCCGGCTCTAGGCCGGACACTGCTCCGGAACCTTCAAAGGTTCCCGAGTCCGGCGGGCGACCTCCTTCCAAGAGGAGCAAGCCCACCGTGCCGGTGACCCCCGTCCAATCGGAGGCGCCGGACAATCTGTTGGAGGTGCTCAAAGGCGCCTCCATCAACGAGGAGCACCGCACCATTATGAGTGCGGTGGTCCAGAAGGTTCAGTCCGCCAAGAGCGGACTGACTGAAGCTTGTACTAGCCTTTTAACAAGCTTTGAGGTAAGTAAAGAATGTGTAAATAATATTACCGCATAGACAGTAGCCCCTGATGCTCTGTTTGGCGTTCGGGAAGAAAAGCCAAATAGAGGATCAAATAAAATTCGCAGGAGTCTAACAAAAAGGAGTCAATATGCGTATGCAGGCTTCTCTGCTGGCGTCCGCCGCACTGACTATGGAAGTGGACACGCTAAAGGAGAACCTCGAGCAGTCCAAGCAAGAGCTCGGGCGTGCCAAGAAGCAGCTCGAGGACAAGGAATGTAAGAAATACCTTGTTTTAAATATATATGAAAAAAGTGCAATTGCAAAAAATGACAGGATTATCATGGCTATTGTAGGGGCCACGTCTGAGGTGGCGACCCTTAAGCAAGCGCTGTCCGAGGCCGAGAAGAGGGCGGCCACGGAGCGCACCGAGCGGGAGAAGTATGAGGCCCAGGTTGGCAAGGTGCGGCAAGATCTCCAGGCTCTCATGAAAAAACATGAGAGTTTGGAGCTTGACTCAAAGGCACGAGCGTCCGAGCTCGCGATGGCTATTGAAAATGCCAAGTCTGCCAAGGCCGAATCCCAGAAGACCCTCCAGGAGTTGGATGAGGTGAAAAAGATAGCGGCGGGTAAGGCATTCTTTATGCAAAGCAAACACATAAACGTGAGTTACTTGTTACTTACCCGAATCCGGAGCTCTCCAGGAGCGTTCGCAGATCTTCCCCGTAGCGTGTCCGATGCCGCCGCATTCTATCGAGCCGAGGAGGGCAGCTCGATAGAGAAGGTGTTCTGGTCTTAGTATGCTGAGGCCGGACACCCCGTGCCCCTGAGCGACCAGCTGAAGCAACTGGTCGAGCTCCACAAGGCGGCCGAACAGGCCATGAAGGGCCTCATAGTTCGGTTGTGGCCTGGAGAGGCTCTACCTGGGAGCTATTTCGGGCTGGTGCGGCGGCTGGTGGGGGCCTGTCCAAGGCTCGAAGTCATCAAGCGCTCCGTCTGCATTGAAGGTGCCCATAGGGCCCTTGCCCGTGCTAAGGTGCACTGGGGCAAGCTGGATGCTGAGAAGCTTGTGAAGGACGGGCCACCGCCGAGGAAAGAGCATCGCAAGCCCGAGAATTATTATACGGATGTTCTGAAGGGTGCCCGCCTTGTGGCGGATGAATGTTCCAGGGATGTAATTTTTGAGTAAAACTCACTCGTTTTGTCCTGTGCGCTGAAAACTTGTTCATATGCGCTAAGCAAAGCTGTTGGAATTTAAAATATTACCTTCTGTGCGGCTGTTTATCAATTCTGAGAGATGGCGAGTCGTCGGCTTCTGCCCCCGTGCCGCTAGTGCTGGGGTGTTCGGGGATAAACCTGAGCGCTCTTTTCCCATGTTTGGGTCCTTCGAGGGAGGAGCTCAACACAACGAACAAGGCAATCGGACTATAATGCGTGAACACTCTCACTTAGCCATATAATTCTATAATTTTAAATTTCGGCGAAGCCCTTGGTATTCGGAAGACCGAGTTCGGGGCGCTATCCACGCCTTGGCCGAACAGAGCCGACTCCTCGCTCTAAGCGGCATAAGTCTTTAGGGACTCGAAAAACCTCTCGAACAGCGACCAGCTCTCGCTTCATCATGACATTCAGTTTTAGCTTTCTCTACTGAGGTGCTCGACCCAGCTCAACTGGGGCACAATCGCAGTAGTTCTCCTAGTGCTACCTTAGCCGACAAAGCGGAACGTAAGGCACCAAAACATAGGAGCCGGGCAAACCCAACTATTGACCCAAGACATGATTCGGAGACGATGCATATAATGCTATAAGTTCGGGGTGCCGCACTTGTTAAAGTGTTCGGACTTCTCACACCATAATGAGGGGCACTAAAGCCCCTGGCGTATTTTGGCCGTACCAAAGTGTACGGGTGCAACATGTCGTTAAGGAACATATATTTGTAAAAAAGAGTAATGCAAAGAGAGACAAAAGCATGTCCGTTCCAGGGGCAGGCTTCGGAATGGTATGCGTAACAGGTATACTGCTCGTGATAGAGACCACCTGGGAGTTCCATAATGCGGCATGGCTTGTCTGCTTCCCTGGTTCATGCATCGTTTGTGCGGCAATTGAACTGCCGAACAGGCCTTCCGAAGAGTGGAGTCCTGAAAGTGAGAGAAAATTAAAAAATCAGCAGCCCCTGGTGCGGTTTAAGCCGTGTTTCGGGCGTGCCATGATGGTGCCCCTCCCCTGTACCCATGGTATTTCTAGAGCGTAGTTATGTACGCGAAGTACTGGTGTCGCATTTTTGCGAGGGTTGGGGTTGGGGCCGCATTGCTACACCTACTTGGAACGTGCCAGGCGGTCTTGTTGTAGGTTACTCCGGGCGCGCTTGACGGTGTCCAGACGATTAATGGCCGAACTGGAGAACTGCATAGAGAGGCTGCTTTGTACTTCCGCAGCAAGGGCCGCCGTGTGCTCCTCCGTTCGGAGAGAGCGTTTGGTGTTTCCATTGACCGTAATTACTCCTCGAGGGCCTAGCACCTTGAGCTTAAGGTATGCGTAGTGCGGTACCACATTGAACTTGGCGAACACGGTTCGCCCGAGCAGTGCGTGATAGCCACTACGGAATGGGACTATGTCGAAGATTAACTCCTCGCTTTGGAAATTATCCGGAGATCCGAAGACCACTTCAAGTGTGACTGAGCCTGTACAGTTGGCCTCTACACCTAGTATTACGCCTTTAAAGGTCATTTTGGTGGGCTTAATCCTCGAGGGATCTGTGCCCATTTTCCACACTGTATCCTGGTAAAGCAGGTTCAGGCTGCTACCGCCGTCCATAAGGACTCTAGTGAGATGAAATCCGTCAATGATTGGGTCTAGAACCAATGCGGCGAATCCGCCATGACAGGTGCTAGTGGGATGGTCCCTTCGATCAAAGGTGATCGGGCAGGAGGACCATGGGTTGAACTTTGGGGCGACTGGCTCTACCGCGTATACGTCCCTTAACGTGCGCTTCCGCTCCATCTTGGGGATGTGGGTTGCGTATATCATGTTCACCGTCCGCACTTGTGGGGAAAACCCTTCTGTCCACTGTTGTTCGGCGGTCGGGGCTCTTCATCGTCATTGCTATGCAGCCTCGTGTCTTTATTTTTGGCATTTAACTTGCCTGCCTGCTTGAACACCCAACAATCCCTATTGGTGTGATTGGCCGGCTTTTTGGGGGTGCCATGTATCTGGCACAAGCGGTCGAGTATTCGGTCCAAACTGGACGGGGCCCTAAGATTTCTTTTGAATGGCTTTTTCCGCTGACCGGATTTATAGCCTCTGAATCCGGCAATAACTGCCGTATCCTCAGCATTGTCACCATTAATGCGGCGCTTCTGCTTGTTGCGACATGACCTGCCACTACTGTCCCTGGTATCCGAATTACCAGGGTCTTGGTCATATTGTTGCTGCGAGCAAGCCAACTGTCTTCTCCCGTGCAAAAGCGGGTCATGAGTGTCGTGAGTGCTGCCATAGATTTCGGCTTTTCCTGTCCAAGGTGCCGGGCAAGCCACTCGTCACAGATATTATGCTTGAAGGCTGCTAGGGCCTCTGCGTCCGGACAGTCGACTATTTGATTTTTCTTTGTTAGGAACCGTGTCCAGAATTGCCTGGCCGATTCCTCTGGCTACTGAATTACGTGGCTTAGGTCATCGGCGTCTGGTGGTCGCACATAGGTGCCCTGGAAATTGTCGAGGAATGCGGCTTCCAGGTCCTCCCAACAACCGATTGATCCTGCTGGCAAGCTGTTAAGCCAATGCCGAGCTGGTCCTTTAAGCTTGAGTGGGAGGTATGTGTTGGCATGGAGATCATCGCTGCAGGCCATGTGGATATGAAGGAGATAATCCTCGATCCATACCGCAGGATCTGTTGTGCCATCATATGATTCGATGTTTACGGGTTTGAAACCCTCGGGGATTTGATGATCCATTACTTCGTCTGTGAAGCATAGTGGGTGTGCGGCGCCTCTGTACTGGGCTATATCACGACGTAGCTCCAATGAGCTTTGTCTACTGTGTTCGACCCTACCGGATTTGTGTCCGGCGTGACGGTTACCGTCTCGAGTCGTGGGGGACCACACGATCCATAGATCGATCTTGTTTGCCTTGCCTTATCCTCCAACATATCTCGCAGGTTTGGCGCATTTTCCCGTGCCTTGGTACGGGGTGTGGCTTGAGTGGAGGGCCGAGAGGCCTCTCTGTCGTGGCCACGAGGTGGCCGGTCAGCCGTATCAAGTGTTGGTGATGTAGGTTTAAGTGCTTCCTCCTCTAATCGGGGTAGCACCCTGCGCTTTGGGTAGCTCTTGGAGGGGCGTTCGAGTTTATGCTCTTCGGTCGCAAGGACTTCAGTCCATCTGTCGACTAGCAAATCTTGATCAGCTCTAAGCTGTTGCTGTTTTTTCTTGAGGCTTCTTGCCGTGGCCATAAGCCTGCGTTGAAAATGCTCTTGCTCGACGGGATCCTCTGGCACGACGAATTCGTCGTCGTCGAGGCTTGCCTCGTCTTCGGAGGGAGGCATACAATTATCGTCCTCGACCTCTCTGTCTGCCGCTCTCTCATGAGGGCTGGCTTCTCCATCCTGCTGTGCTGAATCTTGCTGGAGGGGGTTTTCTTCGGCACTCTCCTGAGTATTATTATCTCCCGTGCTGGAATCACCGTGTTTGCTTTGGCGGGATTTTGAGCGGCGCCGCTAACGCCGGCGCTTAGGCTGTTTCTTGGAGGGGTCATCCTCCGCTGTTCCATCGCCATCTCCTTCTTTTGGGATGTCCACCATGTATATGTCATATGACGAGGTGGCTTTCCAGGGCCCAATAGGCGCTGGTTCTTCATCGTCTCCTGCATCGGCGTCCATATCGTCGATGTCTTCAGAGTCGAAGTCGAGCATGTCGGTTAAATCGTCGACAGTGGCTACAAAGTGGGTGGTGGGTGGGCTTTGAATTTCTTCATCGTCCGTATCCCAACCTTGCTGACCGTAGTACGGCCAGGGCTCTCCTGATAAAGAGAGAGACTTTAGTGTCTTCAAAATATCGCCGAAAGGCGAGTGCTGAAAGATGTCCGCGGCAGTAAACTCCATGATCGGCGCCCAATCGGATTCGATCGGCAGGGACACGGAGGGTTCGGAGTCCGGAGGGGACTCCGGCTCCTTGGAGTCACGAGTCTCGCGGAGTGTGGGGCTGGTGTTCGGCTCGATCGCCGTTGGTATCGCAGCCCCCGAGGCGGCGTCCAACCACCCATCCCCGATCGGCGCAGTTGGCTCCGAATTAAGGGTCGAAGCCAATGCGGGTGCGGCCTCCAGGGCACTGTTCGGCGGCAGATCTAGATCATGCTTATCGTGACAGTGCGGCGCGCTCGGCAGTGGCTTGAATCCGTCGAGGATCAAGTCCCCGCGGACGTCAGCCGTGTAGTTTAAACTTCCAAATCTAACCTAAGGCCAGGGGCATAGCTTTCGATCTGCTCCAGATGGCCAAGTGAATTGGCCCGCAGTGCGAAGCCGCCGAAGACGAAGATCTGTCCGGGGAGGAAGGTCTCACCCTGGACTGCATCGCTATTGATGATCGTAGGAGCCATCAAGCCTAACGGCGACGACACAGAGGAACTCTCAATGAAAGCACCAATGTTGGTGTCAAAACCGGCGGATCTCGGGTAGGGGGTCCCGAACTGTGCGTCTAGGCCGGATGGTAACAGGAGGCAAGGGACACGAAGTTTTACCCAGGTTCGGGCCCTCTTGATGGAGGTAAAACCCTACGTCTTGATTGATTAATATTGATGATATGGGTAGTACAAGAGTAGATCTACCACGAGATCGGAGAGGCTAAACCCTAGAAGCTAGCCTATGGTATGATTGTTGTTCTGTATGTTGTCCTACGGACTAAAACCCTCCGGTTTATATAGACACCGGAGAGGGTTAGGGTTACACAAAGTCGGTTACAATGGTAGGAGATCTATATATCCGTATCGCCAAGCTTGCCTTCCACGCCAAGGAAAGTCCCTTTCGGACACGGGACGAAGTCTTCAATCTTGTATCTTCATAGTCCAGGAGTCCGGCTGAAGGTATAGTCCGGCCATCCGAACACCCCCTAATCCAGGACTCCCTCAGCAGACGTTACCTGTAATGCCCCTTCTTTATGTACATTGAACCCCTAGTAACGTGGGCTGGCTGGGGTCCTGGCGCACTCTATATAAGCCACCCCCTCCACTGGCATAAGGGTTCACATCCTTTGTAAACTCACACACACATACAATCCAGTCAACCACCTCAGGGCACCGAGACATAGGGCTGTTACTTCCTCCACGAAGGGCCTGAACTCGTAAACTCGTGTGTACAACTACTCCATAGCTAGGATCTTGCCTCCTCATACCTACCCCCATTGTACTGTCAGTCTTAGATCCACGACACCTCCCCCTCCATTTCCCCATTCATACACCGTCGGCACCACGACAACCTCCCCACTGCGGCTAGCCTCCTCCGTCCGCCACCCCATCCTCCACCTTGCCGAAGCCGCTACCCCTACCCCGCCGTCCACTGCAAGAGATGGACGTCCCTCATCCACGGCGCCGGACCAGGATCCTTTCATCGCATCGTCTCGCTTCATTGGCGTCTTCGTCCACCTTGTCGTTGCCGCTCCTACGACCGCCTCGTCCATGGCAATAGGATTTATCCCCCGACCCGGTCGTCTGCCATCTAAAGTGTTCTTCCCCGCCATCGACAGCCATCGCACCCGCAGCACCCTCAATGTATCAGCAAGGGCCTACACGGTGTCGCAAGAGAGGTGGTACTCTTCTATATGTGCTTAAGTTATTGATCTCACCCAGAAAATAGATGTTAAATTGTTTACTGTACTTTTCTTGTCTGTACCAAATCGTAGTAGCTAGTTGAATGCAAACATTGGTTGCGAAGTAGCTTTGTCCGGTTTGCACCTTCAGATCCGCCATGTCACGGTCACTATACTCGTAAAGCTTATGGTTTCCCCCCTTTATATTCACTACCATCATTGTAGGTGCTTCACTACTTCGTGTCATGCTAGCACTGTGCCTCAAGACCTCAACCCATCAAGCGAAACAACATGCCACTCATAATTCCAAAGCTTACGTGTTGAAATACGAATCTGATATGATGCTCATATTACTAAAACAGAGAATGTTTAATTGGTCACCTAATGTTCCTATATTCGTTTCGAAAAGCATGTGCGCCACCCACTGGTCCAGCTAGTTCCACTTTCCTGATTTTACTCTTGATGCTTAGGGTTTTCCCCTTTTATCTACTCTACCATGATCTGCGTAGGTGCTTTTTGTCGTACTAGCATTACTCCACCCTTCAAGCTAAACAACACAACACTCAAAATTCCAAAGCTTAATTGTTCAAATATGATTGTGATATGATACTGATATTAGTTAACAGACACATTTAATTGGTTAGCTAAAGGTCCCACTTGAGTTTCCAAATGCATGTCGCGACATAGAGAGACAACAGAATTGCATTTCTTTGTCACTTGTTGACTGTACTTTCTTGTCCATACCAAATCTTAGTTGTTATTTCAAAGCAAACATCGGTTGCTAACTACCCTTTGCACGTTTTGTAGCTTCAGATCTGCCATCCCACTACCACAGTCAACACTATACTCATCATGCTTGCGATTCCCCATTTTATTATGACCACGATCAGCCTACGTGGTTTGTGTCGTAATAGCACTACTCCACCCATCGAACTGAACAAGCTTAGTTGTACAAATTCAAATATGATATTATGTTGATATTAGTAAAACTGAGAGATGTTTAATTGGTCAGCTAAATGACAAGCTTAGTTGTACAAATTCAAATATGATATTATGTTGATATTAGTAAAACTGAGAGATGTTTAATTGGTCAGCTAAATGTTCCTACTTTAGTTTCAAAATGCATGTGAGCCACATATGGAGAGACCAGAAGGAATAGTATTTCTCTATGCGCTCTGGTTCATCATGGGTGGCCAACCGACATTGTATAGAAAGACTTGTAATATCTTCAATCTACATGCTCTTCAGCTCTTCTTTAAGATGATCCTATTCTCTAGTGGTCAACTGGTCAGGTCGAGTTATTCTCCCTTAGTATATTTTGAATCTGTCAGGTCAGGTCAACTTGTTCTTCTTTACTATATGTTGAAGCTGTCATCTGCGAAGTATCATCACTTCTGGAGCTCTCATATTTTGAGTAGTAGGCTACATTATATTAATGCACACACCAAATTACAGCATCCATGGCACCTCTTAGAAGAATTGCAGAGATAACACAAAGGGGTTTACAGGGAGGAAGTATTGGATTAGAATCACTTCTGCATTACAAAGATAATCTCACTTGTTTTTATGTTTTCATGCATGTCAGGTATTGAACATTATAAAAATCAATATGATAATGGACGCACGAGAGGAATATTGCGGGACAATCCACTGGCTAACAAACTTGGCATGGTGGAGGATGGCCTATCTTATTCACCCATCAAGGTGCATGCTCTAACTTGGCAATGTTGTATTGGTCGCACATATTTTGCATCTGACCTCTTGCATTACTTCTACTTTGTTACACCATCTGCTTAGTTTAAGCATCATATATGAGTATATGCCATACTTATCCATTTTCTGTACCTATTCCATGTGTTGTCATACTATGTTTTTTCAGTCAAATGTTGTTCTTTCGTAATAGATGTCCAAAAGGAAGAGGGTGAGTGCAGATCCTCAAGGAGTACAAACTAGGTATTTGGAAAAGGTAGTGATACCTGTTAAATCATATAGATCTACAACCATAGAAAACACAGGCCCAACTGCACCAGACTTTACCCCTACTCTAGTGGCCAAACCCCTATTAGAACTGCTGAGAGCCCAGCGTCAGGTACTGTCTATGATATCAATTCAAAATTTGAACTCCTAAATTTCTACATGTGCCTTACCTTCTCTCTTGTATGAAAACTAATTTCAGATGAATATCCTTGCTCAAAGGATCATAGGATCTCACGACAATAATGGGCTCTGCGCATTACTCTTGTCAGTACCTCTTGCCCTTTGTCAGCATACTTACACTCATTGCTGTTTGATTATGTAGCATCACTATAAATGTTCGCTTCTTTATCCTCCCTTTGCTTGAAATTATAAGATCTATATTTACTCTTAGATAAATGTAGAATTAACACAATGGTTATGAAGTTTTGGATTGCTCATGTAAGTACATGTTGTCATGTACTCCCTCTATATCGAATTAATTGTTGATCAATTGGATGTATTTAGAACTTAATAGTGCTAGATACATCCATTTGAGCGACAAGTAATAACGGACGGTGGTGGTATTAGTGTACATGCATCGCGAGATAGTTGATCATCTAGCATTACTCTGCATCTTATCTGCCCTGCCCTCCACTTTCTCCAAATTATCATATCTACATTTACTCTTACCAAAATGTTGAATAAAGCCAATGCCACTGCACATGTTGATGTCTGCATTCCTCTTGCCAGTACCTTTTGCCTTGTAACGCTGTACTTAATTAATTGCTATTAGATTATGTATCATCAGTCTGCACCTGACTTCATTATCCTCTATTTCTTCCAATATTATTTGATCTATATTTACTCTTTGCAAAATGTAGAATAATGGCAACGCTTATAAAGAATTTTCTTTGGGGAATTTATTGAATTATCCTTCCATCAACATGGAGAAGGGCTTTGTCCAGCCCGTGTTAACATGTAATGTAAGTCCATCCTTCTCAAGCCTTCAAACTTTGTTCTAGTATAGATTTGGATAGGCATCATTTCCTCCACTGTTGTTTACATATGATTGGATGTTTGCAACAACTACCAGTTTTAAATTGTAGTTGTAAAAACATGTTCCTTATGCAGAACAGATCCATTTATTTGCTTATATAATTATGAAACCTGTTACGTGTCTCCTTATTTCTCTTTCAGAGTCGTATCTCTTATGCCAGGCAGAACTTTAGGAAAGATAGTGATCCAAACCATCTTGAGGACAGCGAGATGACCCCAAGGTCCTGTCTTGATGAAGACAGTGAGTTGAAGCTACTCACCAGCAGGTGTGAGACAACCTCTATGCAGCCGCTGCCTCAATTAGTTCGACTTCTTCAGTCTCAACTTAAAGCGGAAAGGCTTGCTTCAGCTCAGCTTCGACTTGAAGTCAAAGATGTAATGAAGATGTCAAGGGACTGCCTTGCACACTATGGTGCGACACAGCTAGGGATGAAGCATCTATCGTTGACACAACCGAGGTCTCATCAGCTTGTTCAGCTGCTTGCGGGGCCTGACCTTGCCAGTTCTAGTGCCTTCTGAAGTGCTCTTAGTTTTGTATATTCTTTTGTCGGCGCGTTTATATGCACTGGTGGCGACCTTTGATGCCCAGTGTATGTAATTCGCGGTCATGTTGTGCTTTATTATCACCGGTAGCGAACTTTGATTCCCAGTGGATGTAATATGCCGTAATTTCTTTATTGTATAGTCTAGGTTTATTCTTTGGTCGGTATGCTGTAATTTAGGCCAGAAGGTTCAGTGGATCTCATTGTTGTCGATCTTCAGGCCGGCCCGTTACTCATATGGGCCAAAATGTGGGCCTATAATCATCTTGGGCCATTAGCACGTCTAAACCTATAGTAGTTTCCCGCCTTTAATAGGCCATGGGCTACATATTTACTGTAGTGACACTAGGCCTCCTACGTGCCGTAGAAACAATGGGCCTTCTACGGTCCGTAGAAACAATGGTCCTTCTACGGTCCGTAGAAACAATGGGCCTTCTATGGTCCGTAGAAACAATGGGCATTCTACGGGCCGTATCATAAATGGGCCTTATACGGGCCGTATGATCGATTGGACAAACATGGGCCAAAAACAGACCGTTATGGCCGTAAACGGGCTAGAGTTGGAGTCATCCTTTCATGGGCCGACCATAATGGGTCGTTGTTAATAGGCCGTATTTGATGAGGCTATGAAAACGGCCCAACGTATTAACGGGCCACAAACGGGCCGACTATAACCACGGGATGAATTTGGCCCACAAGCAGAAAATGGCAGTAACGGGCCATAAGTAACCGAATGCTGGAAATGAGCCCAAGGCTGAAAGATAACATGAGCTGCAAATGGCCCAATGGATTAATGGGCCGTTAATGGGTATAAAGTAATACACTATTCATTACGGGCTAGTTTCACCACGTGCCATTAATGGGCCAAGAGTTACAAAGGGCCTCATATGGTCCGAAAGACGTCATGGGCCATACATAGCCCGGAAGTTAAAATGGGCTAGAATCATATTGGACGGCCCAGATGATGCTACTGGGCCTAATTCGGATAGATCGTAACGGGCCCTGGGTTAGAGGGCTGTAAATGGGCTATATGCAAACAAGCCATTAACAGGCTTTCCGTGGGCCGGCCCGGCACCTTTTGACCAAGTCAAATGGGCCAGCCTTTTCACAGGAATGGGCCTCTATTCGGTCATGCCACGTGTCGACGTATCATAGGCGCCTTTGGTCCAATGAGTGGATGACATCTGTCCCAACGGTGAGCCGACACGTGTTTCCTCCAGCCAATGATGATTTTACACGTGGAAAATCCCCATTGGTCGGGGCTGTTAGCGGGTTATCGGATCCAAAACCGGACAATAGCTTAACAGCGTTCCGTTACGGTGGATGCCACGTGTCGGTTACCCTTGACGAAAGCACTTCTGTGACGCGCGATTTATCGTCATGGAAGTGGACACTTTCGTGATGATAATTTTGGTAATGTCATGGAACACTTCTACGACAACACAGGTATGACTATCTTGATTCTGTCATAAAATCGTCATGGATGTACATGGATGACAAAAAATGCGACCTACTGTGACAAACACGTATCATCACGGAAGTGTATTTTTTTTGTAGTGTTTAATGCCCCTAGCTAGGCATAAAAACAAGAATAGATCTAAGTATTGTCATCTTTGGTATGCAATCCATAAGTGGCTCTCATAATAGATTCATAAGGCAATTTAATTTTTTTCCTAGGAAAGTGTTCCATGCCTTTCCTAAACGGAAACTGGAATCTGATATATCTTTCTTTCATGTCAATAATTGCACTGATCGTTCTAAGGAAAGGTCTACCAAGAATAATAGGACATGTAGGATTGCAATCTATATCAAGAACAATGAAATCTACGGGCACATAATTCCTATTTGCAACAATAAGAACATCATTAATCCTTCCCATAGGTTTCTTAATGGTGGAATCCGCAAGATGCAAATTTAAAGAACAATCATCAAATTCACGGAAACCTAGCGCATCACACAAAGTTTTTGGAATCGTGGAAACACTAGCACCCAAATCACATAAAGCATAGCATTCATAATTTTTAATCTTAGTTTTAATAGTAGGTTCCCACTCATCACAAAGTTTTATAGGGATAGAAACTTCTAGTTCAAGCTTTTTTTCATAGGATTGCATTAAAGCATCAATGATATGTTTAGTAAAAGCTTTATTTTGATTATAAGCATGAGGAGAATTTAACACGGATTTAAACAAGGAAATAAAATATATC
This sequence comes from Triticum aestivum, assembly GCF_018294505.1. Lineage (NCBI taxonomy): Eukaryota > Viridiplantae > Streptophyta > Magnoliopsida > Poales > Poaceae > Triticum > Triticum aestivum. The sequence goes on from NC_057809.1 coordinate 79,307,451, forward strand.
AAAGGGCAATTATCATAATTAAATTCCTTGAAATCCAAAATAGTGGGTTCATTGCTATGTAAAGTTTTGACCTCTTCAATCCCACATTTATTAATTTTTGCATCAAGATCTGAAAACTCTGAGTCATTGGGACGCCTTTTAACTAAAGTTGACCCATATCCAGTCCCATCTTTATCAATATTCATATTGGAAAACAAAGATTTAATAGGAGTCACATCAATCACTTTTAGATCTTCATCATTATTATCATGAAAACTAGAGGAACACGCTTTCACAAAGCAATCTTTTTTAGCACGCATCCTAGCGGTTCTTTCTTTGAATTCATCAATGGAAATTCTCATGGCTTTGAGAGACTCATTGATACCATGTTTAGGTGGAATAGATCTAAGTTCCAAAGCATCAACATCAAGAGTAATTCTATCCACGTTCCTAGCCAACTCATCAATCTTAAGAAATTTTTCTTCAACCAAAGCATTGAAATTCTTTTGCGAACTCATAAATTCTTTAACACTAATCTCAAAATCAGAGGGCATCTTATTAAAATTTCCATATGAGTTGTTGTAGGAATTACCATAATTATTAGAGGAATTACTAGGAAATGGCCTAGAATTAAAATTTCTTCTATACGCGTTGTTACCAAAATTGTTCCTACCAACAAAATTCACATCCATAGATTCATTTTATTCTCAATCAAAGTGGACAAAGGCATATCATTAGGATCAGAAGAAACACTTTTATTAGCAAACAATTTCATAAGTTCATCCATCTTTCCACTCAAAACATTAATCTCTTCAATCGCATGAACTTTTTTACTAGTGAATCTTTCGGTGTGCCATTGAGAATAATTAACCATAATATTGTCTAGGAGTTTAGTGGCTTCTCCTAAAGTGATTTCCATAAAAGTGCCTCCCGCGGCCAAATCTAAAAGATTTCTAGAAGCAAATTTCAATCGGCATAAATTTTTTGTATAATCATCCACAAATTCAAACCATGAGTAGGGCAATTACGTATCATTAATTTCATCCTCTCCCAAGCTTGTTCAACATGCTCATGATCAAGTTGTTTAAAGTTCATAATATCGTTCCTAAGAGAGATGATCTTAGCGGTAGGAAAATACTTAGATACAAAAGCATCTTTGCACTTATTCCATGAATCAATACTATTTTTAGGCAAAAAAGAGAACCAAGTTTTAGCACGATCTCTAAGCAAAAATGGAAATAGATTCAATTTAACAATATCATAATCCACATATTTCTTCTTTTGCATATCACACAAATCAACAAAGTTGTTTAGATGGGTAGCGGCATCTTCACTAGTAAGGCCAGAAAAATAATCTGTCATAACAAGATTCAATAAAGTGGTATTAATTTCAGAAGATTCAACATCGGTAGTAGGAGCAATCGGAGTGCTAATAAAATCATTGTTGCTGGTATTGGAAAAGTCACACTTGGTATTATCTTGAGCCATCGTGACAAATAATCAATCCAACACACAAGCACACAAGAAGCAAGTGAAAAGAGACGAACTAAAGAGGGGCGAATAAAAGGCGAAGGTTTTTGAAAATCCTTTTAGAAGTGGGGGAGAGGAAAACGAGAGGCGAATGGCAAATAATGTAATGCGAGGGAGAAGAGTTTATGATGGGTACTTGGTATGTCTTGACTTGGCATAGATCTCCTCGGCAACGGCGCCAGGAATCCTTCTTGCTACCTCTTAAGCATGCGTTGGTTTTCCCTTGAAGAGGAAAGGGTGATGCAGCAAAGTAGCGTAAGTATTTCCCTCAGTTTTGATAACCAACAAGGTATCAATCCAGTAGGAGACAACGCACAAGTCACCTAGTACCCGCACAAACAATCAAGAACCTTGCAACCAACACGATAAAGGGGTTTCAATCCCTTCACGGTCACTCGTAAAAGTAAGATCTGATAAAGATAGTAAAGTAAATATTTTTGGTATTTTTGTTGTATAGATTGGAAAGTAAAGATTGCAAAATAGTAAATGAGATGCGATGTAAATAAAAGAGATGCAATATAATAAGAAAGAGACCCCGGGGCCATAGGTTTCACTAGTGGCTTCTCTCAAGATAGCATGTATTACGGTGGGTGAACAAATTACTGCCGAGCAATTGATAGAAAAGTTCATAGTTATGAGAATATCTAGGCAATGATTATGAATATAGGTATCACGTCCGTGTCAAGTAGATCGAAACGATTCTGCATCTACTACTATTACTCCACACATCGACCGCTATCCAGCATGCATCTAGAGTATAAAGTTCATAAGAATAGAGTAATGCATTAAGCAAGATGACATGATGTAGAGGGATAAACTCAAGCAATATGATATAAAACCCATCTTTTTATCCTCGATGGCAACAATACAATACGTGCCTTGCTGCCCCTATAGTCACTGGGAAAGGATACCGCAAGATTGAACCCAAAGGTAAGCACTTCTCCCATTGGAAGAAAGATCAATCTAGTAGGCCAAGCTAAACCAATAATTCGAAGAGACTTGCAAAGATATCAAATCATCCATATAAGAATTCAAGAAGAACCAAATAATATTCATAGATAATCTTGTTCATAAAACCACAATTCATCGGATCTCGGCAAACACACCGCAAAAGAGTATTACATCGAATAGATCTCCAAGAACATAGAGGAGAAATTTGTATTGAGGATCAAAGAGAGAGAAGAAGCCATCTAGCTAATAACTATGGACCCGAAGGTCTGTGGTAAACTACTCATGCTTCATCGGAGAGGCTATGGTGTTGATGTAGAAGCCCTCCATGATCGATTCACCCTCCGGCAGATCGCCAGAAAAGGCCCCAAGATGGGATCTCACGGGTACAGAAGGTTGCGGCAGTGGAAAAGTGGTTTCGTGGCCCTTTGCGATCGATCTAGGGTATAAGAGTATATATAGACGAAAGAAGTACGTCGGTGGAGATACATGGGGCCCACGAGGGTGGGGGGCGCGCCTACCCCCCTGGGCGCGCCCTCCTGCCTCGTGGCTGCCTCACAGATTTCCAAACTTCCACTCCAAGTCTCCTGGTTTGCTTTCGGTCCAAGAAAGATCATCGCGAAGGTTTCGTTCCATTTGGTATTCCTTTTCCGCGAAACTCAAAAATAGGCACAAAAAAACAGAAACTGACACTGGGCCTCCGATTAATAGTTTAGTCCCAAAAATAATATAAAAGAGCATATTAAATCCCGTTAAACATCCAAAACAGATAATATAATAACATGGAACAATCAAAAATTATAGACATGTTGGAGACGTATCAGTCAACTCCTTGAACTTGTCGAAAACCTTTCGCAACAAGTTGAGCTTTGTAGACAGTAACATTACAAAGAGAAACTCCTTCTGTAGAAAGGATCCATTCTTAGCAACGAATATATTGCCTTTGGATCTGTGATAGAAGGTGTACCCAACAGTCTCCTTTGGGTATCCTATGAAGACACATTTCCCCGATTTGGGTTCGAGCTTATCAGGTTGAAGCTTTTTCACATAACCATCGCAGCCCCAAACTTTAAGAAACGACAAATTGGGTTTCTTGCCAAACCATAGTTCATATGGTGTCGTCTCAACAGATTTAGATGGTGCCCTATTTAACATGAATGCAGCCGTCTCTAAAGCATAACCCCAAAACGATAGCGGTAAATCAGTAAGAGACATCATAGATCGCACCATATCTAATAAAGTACGATTACGATGTTCGGACACACCATTACACTGTGGTGTTTTGGGTGGCGTGAGTTGCGAAACTATTCCGCATTGTTTTAAATGAAGACCAAACTCGTAACTCATATATTTTCCTCCACGATCAGATCGTAGAAACTTTATTTTTTAGTTATGATGATTTTCCACTTCACTCTGAAATTCTTTGAACTTTTCTAATATTTCAGACTTATGTTTCATCAAGTAGATATACCCATATATGCTCAAATCATCTGTGGAGGTCAGAAAATAACGATACCCGCCGCGAGCATCAACACTCATCGAACCGCATACATCAGTATGTTTTATTTCCAACAAGTCTGTTGCTCGCTCCATTGTTCCGGAGAACAGAGTCTTGGTCATCTTGCCCATGAGGCATGGTTCGCAAGCATCAAGTGATTCATAATCAAGTGATTCCAAAAGCCCATCAGCATGGAATTTCTTCATGCGCTTTACACACATATGACCTAAATGGCAGTGCCACAAATAAGCTACACTATCATTATTAAACTTATATCTTTTGGCTTCAGTACTATGAATATGTGTATCACTACTATCAAGATTAAGTAAAAATAAACCACTCATCAAGGGTGCATGACCATAAAAGATATTACTCATATAAATAGAACAACCATTATTCTCTGATTTAAATGAATAACTATCTCGCATCAAACAAGATCCAGATATAATGTTCATGCTTAACGCTGGCACCAAATAACAATTATTCAGATCTAAAACTAATCCCGAAGGTAGACGTAGAGGTAGCATGCCGACGGCGATCACATCGACTTTGGAACCATTTCCCACGCGCATCGTCACCTAGTCCTTAGCCAATCTTCGCTTAATCCGTAGCCCCTGTTTTGAGTTGCAAATATTAGCAACAGAACCAGTATAAAATACCTAGGCGCTACTGCGAGCATTAGTAAGGTACACATAATAATGTGTATATCAAATATACCTTTCACTTTGCCATCCTTCTTTTCCACCAAATACTTGGGGCGGTTCCGCTTCCAGTGACCAGTCCCTTTGTAGTAGAAGCACTCAGTCTCAGGCTTAGGTCCAGACTTGGGCTTCTTCACTTGAGCAGCGACTTGCTAGCCGTTCTTCTTGAAGTTCCCCTTCTTCCCTTTGCCCTTCTTCTTGAAACTGGTGGTCTTGTTGACCATCAACACTTGATGCTCCTTCTTGATTTCTAGCTCCGCAACCTTTAGCATTACGAAGAGCTCGGGAATAGTCTTATCCATCCCTTGCATATTATAGTTCATCACGAAGCTTTTTTAGCTTGGTGTCGGTGATTGAAGAACTCTGTCAATGACACTATCAACCGGAAGATTATCTCCCAGCTGAGTCAAGTGATTGTGGTACCCAGACATTCTGAGTATGTGCTCACTGACATAACTATTCTCCTCCATTTTGCAGCTGTAGAACTTATTGGAGACTTCATATCTCTCAATCCGGGCATTTTCTTGAAATAACTTCAACTCCTAGAACATCTCATATGCTCCATGACGTTCAAAATATCGTTGAAGTCCCGGTTCTAAGTCGTAAAGCATGGCACACTGAACTATCGAGTAGTCATCAGCTTTACTCTGCCAGGTGTTCATAACATCTGGGGTTGCTCCTGCTGCGGGTTTGGCACCTGGCGGTGCTTCCAGGACGTAATTCTTATGTGCAACAATGAGGATAATCCACAAGTTACAGACCCAGTTCGTGTAGTTGCTACCATCATCTTTCAACTTATCTTTCTCTAGGAACGCATTAAAATTTAACGAAACTACAACACGGGCCATTTATCTACAATAACATAGACATGCAAAATACTACCAGGTACTAAGTTCATGATAAATTAAAGTTCAATTAATCATATTACTTAAGAACTCCCACATAGATAGACATCCCTCTAATCATCTAAGTGATCATGTGATCCATATCAACTAAACCATGTCCGATCATCACGTGAGATGGAGTAGTTTTCAATGGTAAACATCACTATGTTGGTCATATCTACTATATAATTCATGCTCGACCTTTCGGTCTTAGTGTTCCGAGGCCATATCTGCATATGCTAGGCTCGTCAAGTTTAACCTGAGTAGTCTGCATGTGCAAAACTGGCTTGCACCCGTTGTATGTGAATGTAGAGCTTATCACACCTGATCATCACGTGGTGTCTCGGCACGATGAACTGTAGCAATGGTGCATACTCACGGAGAACACTTGTACCTTAAAATTTAGTGAGAGATCATCTTTTAATGCTACCGCCATACTAAGCAAAATAAGATGCATAAAGGATAAACATCACATGCAATCAAATAAGTGATATGATATGGCCATCATCATCTTGTGCCTTTGATCTCCATCTCCAAAGCACCGTCATGATCACCATCATCACCGGCTTGACACCTTGATCTCCATCAAAGAATTTTTGTCATCTCGCCAACTATTGCTTCTACGACTATCGCTACTGCTTAGTGATAAAGTAAAGCAATTACATGGCGATTGCATTTCATACAATAAAGCGACAACCATATGGCTCCTGCCAGTTGCCGATAACTGTTACAAAACATGATCATCTCATACAACAAATTATATATCATTACGTCTTGACCATATCACATCACAACATGCCCTGCAAAAACAAGTTAGACGTCCTCTACTTTGTTGTTGCAAGTTTTACGTGGCTGCTACGGGCTTAGCAAGAACTGTTCTTACCTACGGCATAAAAACTACAACGTGGTATAGTGATTGCTTTTTGATCTTCAGAAAGAACCCTGTTCATTGAATCTGATTCAACTAAAGTTGGAGACACTGACACCTGCTAGCCACCTGTGTGAAAAGCACGTCGGTAGAACCAGTCTCATGAACACGGTCATGTAATGTTGGTCCGGGCTGCTTCATCCAACAATACAGCCGAATCAAGAAACAACTAGTGACGACAAGCAATATGTATATACCCACGCCCATGACTCCTTTGTGTTCTACTCGTGCATATAACATCTACGCATAGACCTAGCTCGGATGCCATTGTTGGGGAACGTAGTATTTCAAGAATTTTCCTACGATCATGCCAGATCTATCTAGAAGAAGTATAGCAACGAGTGGGGAGAGTGTGTCCACATACCCTCGTAGACCAAAAGCGGAAGCGTTAAGTAACGCAGTTGATGTAGTCGAACGTCTTCGCGATCCAACCGATCAAGTACTGAACACACGACACCTCCATGATCTGCACACGTTCAGCTCAGTGACGTCCCTCAAACTCTAGATCCAACTGAGGCTGAGGGAGAGTTTCTTCAGCACGACGACATGTTGACGGTGATGATGAAGTTACCGACGCAGGGCTTTGCCTAAGCACTAGGACAATATGACCGAGGTGGAAAACTGTGGACGGGGGCACCGCACACGGCTAAGAGATCAACTTGTGTGTCTATGAGGTGCCCCCTCCCCCATATATGAAGGAGTGGAGGAGGCAGCCAGCCGGCCTCATGGGGTGCGCCCCAAGGGGGGAATCCTACTCCTACTAGGAGTAGGTTCCCCCCTTTCCTAGTCCAACTAGGAGAGGAAGGAAAGGGAAGAGGGAGAGAAGGAAAGGGGGGCCGGCCCTCCTCCCCAATTCGGATTGGGATTGGGGGGCGCGCCCCTCCACGCCGCCTCCTCCTCTCTTCCACTAAAGCCCATGAAGGCCCATTAACCCCCTAGGGGTTCCGGTAACCCCCCAGTACTCCGGAAAATGCCCGAACTTATCCGAAACCTTTCCGGTGTCCAAACATAACCTACCAATGTATCAATCTTTATGTCTTGACCATTTCGAGACTCCTCGTCATGTCCATGATCACATCCGGGACTCCAAACAACCTTCGGTACATCAAATCAGATAACTCACAATACATATCATCATCGAACGTTAAGCGTGCGGACCCTACGGGTTCAAGAACTATGTAGACATGACGGAGACTCATCTCCGGTTAATAACCAATAGTGGAACCTGTATGCTCATATTGGTTCCTACATATTCTACGAAGATCTTTATCGGTCAAACCGCATAAAAACATACGTTGTTCCCTTTGTCATCGGTATGTTACTTGCCCGAGATTCGATTGTCGGTATCACCATACCTAGTTCAATCTCATTACCGGCAAGTCTCTTTACTCGTTCCGTAATGCAACATACCGCAACTAACTCATTAGTCACATTGCTTGCAAGGCTTATAGTGATGTGCATTACCGAGAGGGCCCAGAGATACCTCTCCGACAATCGGAGTGACAAATCCTAATCTCGATCCATGCCAACTCAACAAACACCATCGGAGACACCTGTAGAGCATATTTATGATCAACCAGTTACGTTGTGACGTTTGATAGCACACTAAGTGTTCCTCCGGTAGTCGGGAGTTGCATAATCTCATAGTCGTAGGAACATGTATAAGTCATGAAGAAAGCAATAGCAATAAACTAAACGGTCATAGTGCTAAGATAACGGATGGGTCATGTCAATCACATCATTCTCTAATGATGTGATCCTATTTATCAAATGAAAACTCATGTCTATGGTTAGGAAACTTAACCATCTTTGATTAACAAGCTAGTCAAGTAGAGGCATACTAGTGACACTCTGTTTTTCTATGTATTCACACATGTACTAAGTTTCCGGTTAATACAATTTAGCATGAATAATAAACATTCATCACGATATAAGGAAATATAAATAAAAACTTTATTATTGCCTCTAGGGCATATCTCCTTCAGTGGCTCCCTTCTCCCATCACCACAGGCAACAATGTCAAGCTACCATCTGCCGCAAGACAAGGTCAAATGCCGCTCCCCCTTGTTGGAAAAGCCATCTGCTCCGCCTCCAAAGTTCCAAAATATCGGGAGGCTGAGCGTGTCATCTTGGTCTCCCACCTCATCCAAGGTTGGGGTTTTCTGGTCCATTCCTTCCTCCAGGGCCTCATGTACTTTTACAACCTCTAATTTCATCATCTGGCAGCTAACTCTATCCTCCACATTGATGTCACTTGAAGCTACGTCGGTATTTCCCCAAAGAGGTAGGGATGATGCAACACAGCAGCAGTAGGTATTTTCCTCAGATATGACACTAAGGTTATCGAACCAGTAGGACAACCAAGCAACACAACGTAAACAGCCCTTGCACACAAATAACAACCACTCGCAACCCGACGTGTTAAAGGGGTTGTCAACCCCTTTCGGGTAACGGCGCCTCAAACGGTGCATGGACGGGAGAAAGTTGTGATAGATTGAATAATAGATCGAAAATAAAATAAAGTGCAGCAAAGTATTTTTGGGTTTTTGGATTAATAGATCTGAAAATAAAAGAAAATAAAAGTAGACGGCAAAGGCAAATAATATGAGAAAGAGACCCGGGGGCCGTGGTCTCACTAGTGGCTTCTCTCGAGAAAAATAGCAAACAGTGGGTAAACAAATTACTGTTGGGCAATTGATAGAATCTCAAATACTTATCATGATATCTAGGCAATGATCATTACATAGGCATCACGTCCAAGATTAGTAGACCAACTCCTGCTTGCATCTACTACTATTACTCCACACATCGACTGCTATCCAGCATGCATCTAGTGTATTACATTCATGGAAAAACGGAGTAATGCAATAAGAATGATGACAAGATGTAGACGAGATCCGTTTATCTATGGCGGTAGATATAGATCCCATCTTTTTGTCCTTAGTAGCAACGATACATACGTGTCAGTTCCCTTTCTGTCACTGGGATCAAGCACTGTAAGATCGAACCCACTACCAGTCACCTCTTCCCATTGCAAGATAAATAGATCAAGTTGGCCAAACAAAACCCAAATATCGGAGAAGAAATACGAGGCTATAAGAGATCATGCATAAAAGAGATCAAAGAAACTCAAATACTTTCATGGATATAAAAAGATAGATCTGATCATAGACTCAAAGTTCATCGATCCCAACAAACACACCGCAAAAGAGTTACATCATATGGATCTCCAAGAGACCATTGTATTGAGAATCAAGAGAGAGAGAGAAGAAGCCATCTAGCTACTAACTACGGACCCAAAGGTCTACAAAGAACTACTCACGCGCATAATCGGAGAGGCGCCAAAAGAAGTGGTGAAACCCTCTGTGATGGTGTCTAGATTGGATATGGTGGTTCCAGACTCTGCAGTAGCTAGATGAATATTTCGTCGACTCCCCTAGGGTTTTGGGAATATTGGGGTATTTACAGAGAAAAGAGGCGGTCCAGGGGGGCACCCGAGGTCACTACAAAAAAAATACACTTCCGTGATGATACACGTTTGTCACAGTAGGTCACGTTTTTTGTCATGCATGTACATCCATGAAAAATTTATGATAGAATCAAGATAGTCAGACCTGTGCTGTCGTAGAAGTGTTCCATGACATTACCAAACTTATCATCAAGGAAGTGTCCACTTCCATGACGATAAATCGCGCGTCACAGAAGTGCTTTCGTCAAGGGTGACCGACACGTGGCATCCACCGTAACGGAACGCTGTTAAGCTATCAGGTCGGGTTTTGGATCCGATAACCCATTAACGGCCCCGACCAATGGGAAATTTCCACGTGTAAAATTCTTATTGGCCGGACGAAACACGTGTCAGCTCGTCAATGGGTCAGATAGGCGCCTATGATACATCGACACGTGGCACGGCCCAACAGAGGCCCATTCCTGTGAAAAGGCCGGTCCATTTGACTTGGTCAAAAGGTGGCGGGCCGGCCCATGTAAAGCCTGTTAACGGCCTGTTCGCATATAGCCCATTTATAGCCCGCTAACCCAATGCCCGTTACGCCCTATCCGAATTACACCCAGTAGCATCATCTGGGCCATCCAATATGATTCCAGCCCGTTTTCACTTCTGGCCCATGACGTCTTTCGGCCCATACGAGGCCCTATGTAACTCTTGGCCTATTAACGGCCCGTGGTGAAACTGGCCCGTAATGAACAGTGTATCACTTTACACCCATTAACGGCCCGTGGTGAAACTGGCCCGTAATGAACAGTATATCACTTTATACCCATTAACGGCCCATTATTCCGTTGGTCCGTTTCCAGCCCATGTTATCTTTCGGCCTTCTCAGAGCCCATTTATTCTTGGGCTCATTTCCAGCATTCGTTTACTTACGGCCCGTTACTGTCATTTTCTGCTTGTGGGCCAAATTCAGGCCGTGGTTACAGTCGGCCCGTTTGTGGTCTGTTAATATGTTGGGCTGTTTTCATAGCGTCATCAAATACGGCCTATTAACGATGGCCCGTTACGGTCGGCCCATGAACGGACGATTCCAACTCTAGCCCGTTTACGGCCATAATGTGGCCTGTTATTGGCCCATGTTTGGCCAATCGATCATACGGCCCGTATAAGGCCCATTGATGATACGACCCGTAGAAGGCCCATTGTTTCTATGGCCCGTAGAAGGCCTACTGTTTCTACAGCCCGTAGAAGGCCCACTGTTTCTACGGCATGTAGGAGGCCCAATGTCACTACAGTAAATATTAGCCCATGGTTATTGTGGCCTAGTTTTAAAAAATAGGTTATTGCAGCCACTAGTTAACCGCGGAAAAAGAACTGCAATGACTACAAGCAAACAAATAAACAAGACAACAAGGAAATAAATAAGCAAGCAACTAACATTAGGCTATCACGGCTATTACACATATTACATCCACTGGGCATCAAAGTTCGCCACCAGTGCAAATATAGGGAACAAAGCAGCATATCATATACACTGGCCGTTAAAATTGGCCACCAGTGCAAATAAACGCGGCAGCAAAACAAGAGCATAACTGAAACAACTTCAGAAGAGCTCAAGAAACGTTATACTGGGTATCCACCATGCTGGCAATAAGCTTAGCATGCTGATTAGCTTTGTCCTGTTTGGCGCTAAAATCCTCCAACGCTTGCTGTTGCACCAGAAAGTATGCATCTGAATGCTCCAGGGACTTCCGCAGTCCTTCCGCTTCTTGTCGCAGCACAACTGATCGATGTCTTTTAGCTTGTAGTTGAGACTCAAGAAACTGAACTGATTCAGACAGTGAGTTTGAATAGCTTGTGCAAGCGGTAGTGGCCAGTAACTCCAACACTAAACCAAGACAGGATGTGTCACTATCCTAAACCTTATCTGCATTACTTCCTTTACCGTTGCTTAATAAGGCACTCTTCCCCAATATTCTGTCAGCATTCTAAAAGAAGAAACAAGCAGACACATAACAAGTTTAGCATGTACTAGTATATGAAACTCATTTCGGTGAACCAGTTCATTAGTAAGGTGGACAGGATTAAACTACCAAGTATTCTATTGCCAAGTACTAGTACATAATAAAAGCATCAAACAAACATATATTTATGTCCTATGGTAGCAATGGAATCTTAAATTAGAACAGTTGTTCTTCAGGTTTAGGCACTTGTTCTACATGAACAGAGTACAGTAAGACACAAGAATATAATACTTAAAAATAGAAAATGAGCTCATAGACCTTACCACATTCTTGGTTCGGGACCAGTACAGAACAAGGCGTTCCCAGTCATCGTCTAGTAAATGTGTCTCAGGAGAACGTAAGGGAATTTGATGAGTTTCTTTGCCGGTGAAGTACGTTTTCTTCAGGTAATTTCGACACTGCCACCAAGCATTCTTGAAGATAGCAGAGGTATTAGCACAGGTTACCTCATCCTGAGTTTCCAAATCGGTCCTTATCTATAGAGAAAAATGGGAAAATTTGTTGTATTATAACCATCATGGAGGTAGGATGTATGGGCGAAGCAAAGTAATTGCCATGAATAACATTACTTACACATAACTCCTGGACAAACACCTGCAACTGGCATTTTCCTTCATCTTCAGTATAATATTTCCAAGATGGGAAGATACGCACATACGATTTAACAACATCAAATGCGATATATGCTAAACTACGACTAGCTGGTTGTGCTTCCTCCACAGGAATAGGCGTACTAACTGGTGGAGTTGGGGTTCGCCGTGATAGTACTGGCCCTTTGGGCACTGGAGCTGCCTTACTAACTGCTCTTGTTTGGGAGCTCTGAGGTGGAGATGGTGCTGTGTCAACAGGAAATGGGTTACTATCAGCTGGGGTTGGGGTTAGATTGGGTGAAGCTGGTTCTCTGTCCATCGTAGTAGGGGTACAATCTGCGAGAGTTTGGGTTATGTGTGGTAGGGCTGGTTCTTGTGCATGTACAACCGGGGTGCTATCTCCACCAAGAGGTAGCACTGTTTTATTTGAAGACCGTGTTTTTAGTCCGCTAGATACTGGCGTCACCCGCTCCAATTCAAATGGCTGATAAACAGGAAACATAGTTGAATGTACAGACATTGTATGAGAGACAGATGCAATACATAGTGTGGAGAAAAGGGCATGAAATAGTTGACATGTATATTGTTTAACTAAAACGGATAGCATGACATAATTTCACATATATGATGTCTATCTAAACTGGATAGCATAGTATAACATAATTCAAAGATATGATGAATAACTAAACAGGATTGCATGACATAATTCACCTACATGTTATCTAAGTAATCAGGATCGCATCATTTAATTCACATATGTGATTTATATGCTAAACAGAGGGCATTCGATATGATGTCTGAACTAAGAACATGGTGTTGAATATTGTGTATATGATGTCTAAACTATGCAATGCAAGACACCGTATGCATGATATGAGAAGTATAACCGTGCCAAGTTAGAGCATACACCTCAGTGGGGGAATAGGACTGGTCATCTGTCTTTGAATCCATCTCTGAGGAGCTATCGGGACCCAACAAGAGATCTGCTTTGACAAGTAGCACTGTCTGCTCTGAAGGCCTTGTTTTCACTCCAGATTTTTCCATCTCCCACCCAAATGGCTGATTCACAGGAAGAGTAGTTTAATGTACAAACATTGTCGACAAATGGAAATGTAATGAAGAAAAGGATGGGCAAGATATCATCCAAATATATGATGCCTGGTTAAACAGGATGGCATTGCACATTTCACATATATTATGGCTGGCTAAAAGACATGAGACTGCATAATTCCCATATATGATATAGAAACTAAACAGGTGGCATTACAGAACATGTCTAAACTAAGCAGATGACATATATGATGTCAAAAGTAGGCACTGAAGGCAACATATGCATGATATGACTAACATCATCATGCCAAGGTAGAGCAAACACCTTGGGGGGTAAATAGGAGTGGTCAGCGGCGTCCGAATCCGCCTCAGAACAGATATCTTCCTCTGGATTACAATCCGGAGAGGGGTGGGAGGGTTTGCCATTGAACCCACCATGGAGCGATGTCTGCATGACATTGTATTGCCGCGCAAAACTCTTCTCTTTTTCTCTACATGTTTAGCATGACTGTGTACAATATCTGACATGCATACAAAAAATATGGTGAGATTATGTAAGGAGAGCATGCAGAAATTTAGAGCGATGGTAACAACCAGTGGATCGATGTTTTTCCGTTGAACCAAAATAGCCCTAATGGATCGACGTGAATGTATAGTAATAAGTGATGCAACAAGTGTACAACCTCTTTGCCGTAGCCGTGTCGACCTCAGCATCATTGGGTTGGTCGCTGAAGCAGTTGAGGCAGAGGTGGCTGTCGGAGGTGTGGAGGAAGATCTGAGGAATCTGTAGACGGCGTCCAGGGCACTGCTCCGTTGTGATGGATCGTTCTGTCATTGGAGCAGCTCCGGTGAGCCGTAAGACGTCAAGGCTGAAGCAGCACAAGACAAACATCATCAATCTCAAGTGGGATTCTAATAGCATCTCCAATAGATGATGTAAAATGGATGTAAAATTAACATCACCAAAAACCACCTGACTACAACAGATGGGGTAAAAACTGTTGACTCTGAACTTAACTGTCGAAACTAAAATTTACTGTGGAATCTGAATGCTACTGTCGAAACTGAACACAGTGGTAGCAGAGAGGCACTTGACATGTAGTTTAGGGAGAGCCTGCAGTTCATCTTCAACCTGCACCCCCCTGAGCCACCAGCCACCACCGGCCGAACCGCCGGCCCCAACGCTGCCTCGCCGCCCCGAAACAACTCGCCACCGCCGCCCCAGGCAGCCCTCTAGGCCCCTCGTCCCACCCTGAACGCTAAGATAGATAGTGGGCACCTCTCCAGCGAGCCCCCGTCCCCGCTGCGGGTGGTTCTTCCTTAACTCTGGCGAGCCCCCCAACCCCTAAAAATCGACTGACCCAAAAGTCGACTCAGTCGACTGAAGTGTGGCTTAATCGAAGCAGAGCAGCAGCACGAGCAAGGGGGAGAGCAGTAGCAGCAGCTGGGCGAGCGAGCGATCGAGCGAGAGCCGGAGCAGCAGCAGCAGATCCGGCTGGTATGGACGCCGCCACCAAAGGGGGCTTGCACTAGGGGAGAGCCGCCGTGGAGATGTCGCCCGCGGCGCCGGCTTCAAGGTAGCCGCTCCATGGGGGTGTGGGATGGAGCACCGTCGGTGCCGGGAGGTCGAGTTAAGGAGAAGGTGCAATGCGATGAGTGTACAACCTCTTTGGTGGCACCGAGTAGGCCTCGGCTTCGTCCGAGGAGTCAGTGAGGATGTTGCGGTTCCGGTGGAGCAGGTTAAGGCGGCGCTGTGGGGATGGAGCAGCAGTGATAAACGAGGCGATCGTCGGAGCAGCTCCTTGGAGGTGGAGGACGGGGCGGCTGAACCGGCAGGACAGCGAGATGGACGACGGATCCTCATCCGGGGAGGTGGACGAGGGACGTTGAGCTGTTGCGGTGGACGACGTCATCGGGGAAGAGGCTCCGACTGGGCAGCAGTGACGTGGCAGATGAAGGAGGGTGGGGTTTCGCGGCTGGAGCGGAGAGGTTATGGCGGCCTGGGATTTCGAATGGCGAAAAGGGGGTGATGGGAGGGGGTGAAGCATGACTTAGGAACGCGCTTGTCCAAAATGTAGGGTGTGTTACAAAAGTACCCCCCACCGATTTGAACTAGCAACCCTTTCGGCTCAGGGTTAGAAGGGGGATTTCGCGCGTCAGGATTTGGCAGCTGGAGGGAGTTTTCGCGCACGTTGTAATTTCGGGATAGCAAGGCGCGGGTTGTGAAGGCGCCAGTTTTGGGAGCACGATATCTGAATTTTCGGGATATAACAAGATGCGGGTTGAATTTTAGGGACAAGCCTAACGTGTAGTAATATTGTACTTGTACGTACCAAATCAATTCGCACTTCCCTCAACCAAAAAGAAAACGAAAAAAATAAAACTATTCACACCACACAAAGAGAGAGTCTTGCCTCGTTTTACTATACAAATGCTATTCAAAGCTACTCCCTCCTTCCATCTATATAGGGCCTAATGCGTTTTTTTGATGGGGATCATAGCAGAAATTTAAAATTTTCTATGCATCACCAAGATCAATCTATGGAGTAATCTAGCAACAAGGGGAAGGGGAGTGCATCTACATACCCTTGTAGATCGCTAAGCGGAAGCGTTGCAAGAACGCGGATGAAGGAGTCGTACTCGCAGCGATTCAGATCGCAGTTGATTCCCATCTAAGCGCCGAACAACGGCGCCTCCGCGTTCAACACACGTGCAGCCCGGTGACGTCTCCCACGCCTTGATCCAGCAAGGGGAGAAGGAGAGGTTGGGAAGACTCCATCCAGCAGCAGCACGAAGGCGTGGTGGTGGTGGAGGAGCGCGGAACTCCAGCAGGGCTTCGCCAAGCACTACGAGAGACGAGGAGGGAGAGAGGTAGGGCTGCGCCAAGAGGGAGATGATCTCGTGTGTCTTGCAGCCCCCAATACCTCAAGTATATATAGGGGAAGGGGAGGGGCTGCGCCCCCATCTAGGGTTCCCTCCCTAGGGGTGGCGGCAGCCCCAAAAGCCATCTAGGGTTGCGGCCAAGGGCGGAGAGCGGGGGGCGCACCTAGGGTGGGCCTTAAGGCCCATCTCGACCTAGGGTTTGGGCCCTCCCACTCTCCCTTGCGCCTTGGGCCTTGGTGGGGGGTGCACCAGCCCACCTGGGGATGGTCCCCTCCCACACTTGGCCCACGCAGCCTTCTAGGGCTGGTGGCCCCACCTGGTGGACCCCCGGGACCCTCCCGGTGGTCCCGGTACGTTACGATAGCACCCGAAACTTTTCTGGTGACCAAAACGGGACTTCCCATATATAAATCTTTACCTTCGGACCATTCCGGAACTCCTCGTGACGTCTAGGATCTCATCTGGGACTCCGAACAACATTCGGTAATCACGTACATACTTTCCCTATAACCCTAGCGTCATCGAACCTTAAGTGTGTAGACCCTACGGGCTCGGGAGTCATGCAGACATGGCCGAGACAACTCTCCGGTCAATAACCAACAGCGGGATCTGGATACCCATGTTGGTTCCCACATGCTCCACGATGATCTCATCGGATGCACCACGATGTCAAGGATTCAATCAATCCCGTATACAATTCCCTTTGTCTATCGGTACGATACTTGCCCGAGATTCGATCGTCGGTATCCCGATACCTTGTTCAATCTCGTTACCAGCAAGTCTCTTTACTCATTCCGTAACACATCATCCCGTGATCAACTCCTTGGTCACATTGTGCACATTATGATGATGTCCTACCGAGTGGGCCCAGAGATACCTCTCCGTTACACGGAGTGACAAATCCCAGTCTCGATTCGTGCCAACCCAACACACACTTTCGGAGATACCCGTAGTGAACCTTTATAGCCACGCAGTTACGTTGTGACGTTTGGCACACCCAAAGCACTCCTACAGTATCCGGGAGTTGCACAATCTCATGGTCTAAGGAAATGATACTTGACATTAGAAAAGCTTTAGCATACGAACTACACATTCTTGTGCTAGGCTTAGGATTGGGTCTTGTCCATCACATCATTCTCCTAATGATGTGATCCCGTTATCAACGACATCCAATGTCCATGGTCAGGAAACCGTAACCATCTATTGATCAACGAGCTAGTCAACTAGAGGCTTACTAGGGACATGGTGTTGTCTATGTATCCACACATGTATCTGAGTTTCCTATCAATACAATTCTAGCATGGATAATAAACGATTATCATGAACAATGAAATATAATAATAACTAATTTATTATTGCCTCTAGATCATATTTCCAACAGTCTCCCACTTGCACTAGAGTCAATAATCTAGTTCACATCGCCATGTGATTAACACTCATAGGTCACATCGCCATGTGACCAACATCCAAAGAGTTTACTAGACTCAATAATCTAGTTCACATCACTATGTGATTAACACTCAATGAGTTCTGGGTTTGATCATGTTATGCATGTGAGAGAGGTTGTGTAGAGAGGTTGTAGTCAACTGCAATATTCAGATCCCTATGTATTTCGCAAAACTTTATGTCATATCGCAGATGCTGCTACCACATTCCACTTGGAGCTATTCCAAATTGTTGCTCCATTATACATATCCGGTATATCTACTCAGAGCTATCCGGATAGGTGTTAAGCTTGCATCGACGTAACTCTTTACGTCGAACTCTTTATCACCTCCATAACCGAGAAACATTTCCTTATTCCTCTAAGGATAATTTTGACCGCTATCTGTGATCCACTCCTAGATCACCTTTGTACCCTCTTGCCAGACATGTGGCAAGGCACACATCTGGTGCGGTACTCGGCATGGCATACCGTATAGAGCCTATGACAAAAGCATAGGGGATGATCTTCGTCCTTCCTCTTTGAGTCTTACTCAACTTCACACCTTACAACTCAGGTAAGAACCCCTTCTTTGACTGATCTATTTTGAACTCCTTCAAAAACATGTCAAGGTGTGCGTTCTTTGAAAGTATCATCAGGCATCTTGATCTATTTATAGATCTTGATGCCCAATATGTAAGCAGCTTTATCCAGGTCTTCCTTTGAAAATCACTCTTCAAACAACCGTTTATGCTTTCCAGAAATTCTACATTATTTCGAATCAACAATATGTCATCCACATATACTTATCAGAAATGTTGTAGTGCTCCCACTCACTTTCTTGTAAATACAAGTTTCTAGCAAACATTGTATAAACCTAAAAGCTTTGATCACTCCATCAAAGCATATATTCTGACTCCGAGATGCTTGCTCTAGTCCATAGAAGGATCGCTGAGCCAGCATACCTTTTAGCATCCTTAGGATCGACAAAACTTTGATTGTATCACATACAACTCTTTCTTACAAAACTGGTAAGAAAACTTGTTTTTGACATCCATCTGTCAGATTTCATAATCGAAAATACAAATGCTAACATGATTCCGACGGACTTAAGCATCGCTACGGGTGAGAAATTCTCATCGTAGTCAACTCCTTGAACTTGTGAAAAGACTCTTTCCACAAGTCGAGCTTCATAGACGTAACATTACCGCCCACGTCCGTCTTCTTCTTAAAGATCCATTTATCTCAATGGCTTGCCGATCATCGGGCAAGTCCACCAAAGTCCATACTTTGTTCTGATACATGGATCCTATCTCGGATTTCATGGCTTCTAACCATTTGTCAAATACGGGCCCACCATTGCTTCTCCATAGTCGTAGGTTCATTGTTGTCTAACAACATGATATCTAAACAGGATTACCGTACCACTCAGGAGTAGTACATATCCTTGTCGACCTACGAGGTTCGGTAGCAACTTGATCTGAAGTTCATGATCATCATCATTAACTTCCTCTCTAGTCGGTGTAGGCACCTCAGGAACATTTTCTTGAGCTGCGCACTTACCGGTTCAAGAGGTAATACTTCATCAAGTTCTACTTTCCTCCCACTTATTTCTTTCGAGAGAGACTCCTTCTCTAGAAAGGACCCATTCTTGGCAACAAAGATCTTGCCTTCGGATCGGAGGTAGAAGGTATACCAATAGTTTTTTAGGGTATCCTATGAAGACGCATTTTTCCGATTTGGGTTCGAGCTTTTCTGGTTGAAGTTTCTTGACATAAGCATCGCATCCCCAAACTTTAGAAATGACATCTTAGGTTTCTTCCCAAAACCATAATTCATTATGGTGTCGTCTCAACGGATTTCGACGGAGCCCTATTTAAAGTGAATGCGGCAGTCTCTAAAGCATAGCCCCAAAATGACAGCGGTAATCGGTAAGAGACATCATAGATTCGCACCATAATCCAATAGAAGTGCGATTACGACGTTCGGACACACCATTACGCTGAGGTGTTCCAGGCGGCGTGAGTTGTGAAACGATTCCACATTTCCTTAAGTGTGTGCCAAATTCGTGACTCAAGTATTCTCCTCCACGATCTGATCGTAGGCACTTGATCTTTCTGTTCACGTTGATTCTCCACCTCACTCTGAAATTCCTTTGAACTTTTCAAAGGTCTCAGACTTTGTGTTTCATTAAGTAGACATACCCATATCTACTGAAAGTCATCAGTGAGGGTGAGAACATAACGATAGCCTCCGCGAGCCTCAACGCTCATTGGACCGCACACATCGGTATGTATGATTTCCAATAAGTTGGTTGCTCGCTCCATTGTTCCGGAGAACGGAGTCTTTGGTCATTTTACCCATGAGGCATGGTTCGCACGTGTCAAATGATTCATAATCAAGAGACTCTAAAAGTCCATCGGCATGGAGCTTCTTCATGCGCTGACACCTATGTGACCAAGGCGGCAGTGCCACAAGTATGTGGACTATCATTATTAACTCTACATCTTTTGGTGTGAACATGTGTATTACCACGACGAGATTCAATGAACATTCACATAGGTGATGACATGAAAGGTATCATTCATGTAAACAGAATAACCATTATTCTCTAACTTAAATGAATAACCGTATTGCAATGAACATGATCTAATCATATTCATGCTCAACGTAGACACCTGATAACATTTATCTAGGTTCAATACTAATCCCGAAGGCAGATGGAGTGTGCGATGGTGATCTCATCAACTTTGAAACACTTCCAACACACATCGTCACCTCGCCCTTATCCAGTCTCCGTTTAGTCCGTAGCTTTTGCTTCAAGTCACCAATAATAGCAACTGAACCGGTATCCAATACCAGGTGCTACCAGAGTACTAGTGAGGTACACATTAATAACACGTATATACTTGTTGAAGTTACCAGCCTTCTTATCTACCATGCATTTGGGGTAATTCCGCTAGCAGTGACCATTCCCCTCACAATAGAAGCACTTAGTCTCGGTTTGGGTTCAACCTTGGGTTCCTTCACTGGAGCGGCAACTGGTTTGCCATCCATGAACTTTCCCTTCTAGCCCTTGCCCTTCTTGAAACCAGTGGTCTTGTTAAACCATCAATACTTGATGATCCTTCTTGATTTCTACCTTTTGCGGTCTTAAGCACCACGAACAGCTCCGGGATCAACTCCATCCCTTGCATGTCATAGTTCATCATGAAGATCTAGTAGCTTAGTGATAGTGGCTAGAGAACTCTATCAATCACTATCTTATCTGGAAGTTTTAACTCCACTTGATTAAGTGATTGTAGCACCCAGACATTCTGAGCACATGCTCACTAGCTGAGCTATTCTCCTCCATCTTGTTGGCAAAAGAACTTGTCAGTGGTCTCATACCTCTCAACACGGGCATGAGCCTAAAATCCCAATTTCAGCTCTTGGAACATCTCATATGTCTTATGGCGTTCAAAACATCATTGGAATCCCGATTCTAAGCCGTAAAGTATGGTGCCATAAACTATCAAGTAGTCATCAGGATGTGTCTGTCGGGTGTTCAAAACATCCACAGACGACGTTGTAGGGTTGCACATCGAGTGGTGCATCAAAGACGTAAGCCTTCTGTGTAGCAGTGAGTACACTCCTCGGACTACGGACCTAGTCCGCATCATTGCTTACAATATCTTTCAACTTGGTCTTTCTCTAGGAACATATTGAAACAGGGAGCTAGAAAGTGAGCTATTTATCTACAACATATTTGCAAAGACAATTTAGACTATGTTCATGATAATTAAGTTCATCTAATCAAATTATTTAATGAACTCCCACTCAGATAGACATCCCTCTAGTCATCTAAGTGAAACATGATCCGAGTCAACTAGGCCGTGTCCGATCATCACGTGAGACAGACTAGTCAACATCGGCGAACATCTTCATGTTGATCATATCTTCTATACGACTCATGCTCGACCTTTCGGTCTTCCGTGTTCCGAGGCCATGTCTGTACATGCTAGGCTCATCAAGTCAACCTAAGTGTATTGCGTGTGTAAATCTGGCTTACACCCGTTGTATTCGAATGTTAGAATCTATCACACCCGATCATCACATGGTGCTTCGAAACAACGAACCTTTGCAACGGTGCACAGTTAGGGGGAACACTTTCTTGAAATTATTACGAGGGATCATCTTATTTAAGTTACCGTTGTTCTAAGCAAATAAGATGTAAAACATGATAAACATCACATGCAATCAAATAGTGACATGATATGGCCAATATCATTTGCTCCTTTTGATCTCCATCTTCGGGGCTCCATGATCATCGTTGTCACCGGCATGACACCATGATCTCCATCATCATGATCTCCATCATCGTGTCTTCTTGAAGTTGTCTCATCATCTATTACTTTTACTACTATGGCTAACACTTTAGCAATAAAGTAAAGTAATTACATGACGTTTATGTTGACACGCAGGTCATAAATAAATTAAGACAACTCCTATGGCTCCTGCCGGTTGTCATACTCATCGACATGTAAGTCGTGATTCCTATTACAAGAACATGATCAATCTCATACATCACATATATCATTCATCACATCCTTTTGGCCATATCACATCACACGGCACATGCTGCAAAAACAAGTTAGACGTCCTCTAATTGTTGTTGCAAGTTTTTACGTGGCTGCTATAGGTTTCTAGCAAGAACATTTCTTACCTACGCCAAAACCACAATGTGATATGCCAATTTCTATTTACCCTTCATAAGGACCCTTTTCATCGAATCCGATCCGACTAAAGTGGGAGAGATAGACACCCGCTAGCCACCTTATGCAACTAGTGCATGTCAGTTGGTGGAACCTGTCTCACGTAAGAGTACGTGTAAGGTCGGTCCGGGCCGCTTCATCCCACGATCCCGCCGAATCAAGATAAGACTAGTAACGGCAAGTAAATTGACAAAATCGACGCCCACAACAACTTGTGTTCTACTCATGCATAAAAACTACGCATAGACCTAGCTCATGATGCCACTGTTGGGGATCGTAGCAGAAATTTAAAATTTTCTATGCATCACCAAGATTAATCTATGGAGTAATCTAGCAACGAGGGGAAGGGGAGTGCATCTACATACCCTTGTAGATCACTAAGCGGAAGCATTGAAAGAACGCGGATGAAGGAGTTGTACTCGCAACAATTCAGAATCGCGGTTGATTCCGATCTAAGCGCCGAACAACGGCGCCCGCGTTCAACACACGTGTAGCCCGTGACGTCTCCCACGCCTTGATCCAGCAAGGGAGAAGGAGAGGTTGGGAAGACTCCATCCAGCAGCAGCACGATGGCGTGGTGGTGGTGGAGGAAAGCGGAACTCCAGCAGGGCTTCGCCAAGCACTACGAGAGATGAGGAGGGAGAGAGGTAGGGCTGCGCCAAGAGGGAGATGATTTGTGTGTCTTGCAGCCCCAATACCTCAAGTATATATAGGGGAAGGGGAGGGGCTGCGCCCCCATCTAGGGTTCCCTCCTAGGGGTGGCGGCAGCCCCAAAACCCATCTAGGGTTGCGGCCAAGGGGGGAGAGAGGGGGCGTACTAGGGTGGGCCTTAAGGCCCATCTGGATCTAGGGTTTGCCCCCTCCCACTCTCCCTTGCGCCTTGGGCCTTGGTGGGGGGGGCGTACCAGCCCACCTGGGGCTGGTCCCCTCCCACACTTGGCCCACGCAGCCTTCTAGGGCTGGCGGCCCCACCTGGTGGACGCCCGGGACCCTCCCGGTGGTCCTAGTACGTTACCGATAGCACCCGAAGCTTTTCCGGTGACCAAAACAGGACTTCCCATATATAAATCTTTACCTCCAGACCATTCCGGAACTCCTCGAGATGTCCGGGATCTCATCCGGGACTCCGAACAACATTCGGTAACCGTGTACATACTTTCCCTATAACCCTAGCGTCATCGAACCTTAAGTGTGTAGACCCTACGGGCTCGGGAGTCATGCAGACATGGCCGAGACAACTCTCCGGTCAATAACCAACAGCGGGATCTGGATACCCATGTTGGTTCCCACATGCTCCACGATGATCTCATCGGATGAACCACGATGTCAAGGATTCAATCAATCCCGTATACAATTCCCTTTGTCTATCGGTACGATACTTGCCCGAGATTCGATCGTCGGTATCCTGATACCTTGTTCAATCTCGTTACCGGCAAGTCTCTTTACTCGTTCCGTAACACATCATCCCATGATCAACTCCTTGGTCACATTGTGCACATTATGATGATGTCCTACCGAGTGGGCCCAGAGATACCTCTCCGTTACACGAAGTGACAAATCCTAGTCTCGATTCGTGCCAACCCAACAGACACTTTCGGAGATACCCGTAGTGAACCATTATATCCACCCAGTTACGTTGTGATGTTTGGCACACCCAAAGCACTCCTACGGTATCCGGGAGTTGCACAATCTCATGGTCTAAGGAAATGATACTTGCCATTAGAAAAGCTTTATTATACGAACTACACGATCTTGTGCTAGGCTTAGGACTGGGTCTTGTCCATCACATCATTCTCCTAATGATGTGATCCCGTTATCAACGACATCCAATGTCCATGGTCAGGAAACCGTAACCATCTATTGATCAACGAGCTAGTCAACTAGAGGCTTACTAGGGACATGGTGTTGTCTATGTATCCACACATGTATCCGAGTTTCCTATCAATACAATTCTAGCATGGATAATAAACGACTATCATGAACAATGAAATATAATAATACCTAATTTATTATTGCCTCTAGGGCATATTTCCAACATTTTCGATGCTAACTTTGACCAAATATTAGAGTAATGATATATGACATGCAACTTACACAAAGCACACCGTTAAATTCATCTGTGAAAGGTTCTTTCAATGATATAATTTTCACATTGTGCATGTCATGTCCTATTAATCTTGTCAATAGTCAAAGGCGGTCTTAAAAATCTCATTGCTCCCTATATAGATGGAAGGAGGGGGCATGAATCCATGTTATGTCCGATTAAATTTTTTCGCTTGCTGTATAATGCATGTAACCTACTCATACCAACATTTTAGTGCATTCCAAATGTCTATACTACCACTGCAATTCGAACTAAATTTGAATTCGTTTCTCTATTTCAATAAGAATCTACAATCATGATTGTTGCCAACTTCAACCATCATAGTTTCCTTGCTATCCGCCAGATATAAATCAAACGACCTATAATGCAGGATGACAGGCACACCATCATCAACAACTCCGTTTTTATAAGAGTAGAGATAAAATATATTAAATGTAGTATACCATGTTCATAACCACACCATGTGTATCACCGTTATATATACTCACACATCCGTCGGTTTCAAACACTATGATAAATTCTTCAAATATCCGAATTCGCTTTTTATAATGAAGTATATATGATCTCTATTCGTCTTTTACACCCACACAACCCTCTTATCTTTGTAGCTAGCGCTAACTTTCTCTTGTGCATGCACACGCCCACATCCTTCTCACCCTCCCTCAGCATTCTCTAGCTCCATCGCGCAAATTCGTCTTTTCACTTTAGGTCGTTCACCCATGGTGTGTGTAGGCCCCCTAGCTCCTTCGTTACGGCACACATCGATCGATATGCCTCTCTAGCCAGGTGTGCCTAGCACAAACACAAGCTTCCCCTCTTCTCTTGTCACTGTCCATGCCTCACTCCCACCACACTTTTCATCGTTCTCGTACTCGCACACTCCTCCCCCTCGATATAGTATGCCTCTCATACCACCTCCTACATGCATCCCTCTCTCTCTATCCTTCTCCTCGTGCCTCATTTTCTTCTAACACACACATGCATGTATACCGATCGATCTCCCAACATATACCTAGATCGACTTTAACTACCCCCCATCGATCGACGTACCTCACAAGTTATGTCTCTCCTTTCTCTTACAAAGGGCAATTGATCTTCCTATGTAGTTACGTCTGCTTACCATAGCCACATCGTCCCCCCTCATCATTCGTGCATGCCTCCTGACCCGTCTCTCACACGCACGTGCACAGACAACAAGCAGCCATCTCCTCTCTTATTGATATTGCGGGCGTGCCCTCCGCTTGTCTAGCAAGCCTATCCCACAATTTGTTAGAAGCAACTCCACTACCACCCCCTCCAACACTCTAGCTCTGTCTCTCTCCCAACCTTATTCATCTCCTGCACATATGCATGGATGTCGATCGATCTCCCTTAATACATGAGGCAGATCGAGCTCCTTAATACATGAGGTAGGCCTCTCTCCTCCTCCACACATATACCAGCCATTGTACCTCTATAGTTAATTGGGCCTCCCTCTTCCCCCACCACACACCGATAGTCGAGCGCTGCAGGTAGGTATCCATGCCACAGAGACAAACAACACATGTCCCATCTCACGTTCCAGTAGGCCAGCCACTCTATATCTTTGACGTGGGCACACACAAATTCGATGGCACTCTTTATCGATCACACGCGCGCGCACACACACACACATCATCCCTCTCTTCGATTCTATGGACACCTCAAGCCGATGATACCTCCACTCTATTCTCGTGGATCGCCCCCTCTATATATATGTTATATCCAGGACTCTATTTCACACACATTGCATATGTTAAATTTTTTGATTGACCCCCCCAAAAAAAACTCTCAAGAACCCACACACTATATCTCTCTAGGTTTGTATCTCTCTCACACAACCCCACGTAGGTGGTGTACGTATAAAAGAAGAGAATAGGTGCACCGTGCACGTACTCACGCTTCGTGCCCAGCCACACCCACGCGGGTACACGGTGGAGCTCATTTCTCCGCAGAAGCTGAATTTGTTTTTGAAACATCAAGTGGCCAGAGACTCGAAAACTTATTTGCCCATTAGTGACTTGTCAGGGCGGTGGATTTTAGTTTGTACGATAATGTTGCATCCACCTAAAGTAACGAAAGTTCTTACGTAAAATTCCTAGTAATTCCTGCTTCGTAGGTGCAGCATTACTCCTAACATTTGTAATATCAGTTTGAAACTTGTAATATTGCCGTGTCCTATTCCTGCATTTTGAAAATCCTGTGAATCAAATAGGTCCTGAGTTGGTGATGATGTTGTGCCTCCCATCTTTCGCCAATAGCCGTCGGATCTAGATCTGATGCATACAAACCAAGCTTCTCCATTTTTGCAAAAAGATGCCCGCACTTGTTCCCTATTTACAAACAACTCCTTGTCTCTAACAATCAGCCTCATCTCCTCCCCACCACATCTAGGAGTAGAAGGCCATGGAAAAATCTGGCGCGATGGCCGCTGCCGGAGCCGTCCACCCCCAATCTTGGTGTTTCGTGCAATGCACGGGCATCTACGCACGGGAAATTATGTCGAACAGGGCTAGTTGTAAGCAGGATAGCTCTACAGCCATGATGATAGTGACTGCAGACGGTGAGGCTGACTATGGTATGCCGAACACGACGCCTATACTCAGGTGTCATCTCCGGCGCAGGGTCTTGTCACTTCACCGTGATGAGCAGCACATAATAATTTGACCAACGAGCATTATAGTGCTAGTACTCCTACTACTACATTGGTAGTACTACTACTAGTACTAGTAGCACCACCGTCTGGATTTAGGAGTACTACCACATCCATCTGGATTTTATTATTTGACTAGCAATATCTAGTAATGCATGTCACCAAAAATGTACTACTCCCTCTGTAAATAAATACATGGTGTTTTATTCCTATCGGCGAGAGAACTTAATGTTTTTTTGCTACTCCTAAGTAGAGTACTAATAGGATTACATGCAATGAACTAAACACTGCATGTCATGTTTGGTAGTCTCAAGTCATTGAAAGCATGCACGGCCCACATCTCTCATTGGTTGATATGTCACGAAATAAGAAACAAGGAGGGAGTTAATGCACCGTGCCTAAGTATTTTGGGATTATTTGGTTTTCGTAAGGTGACTTACACAACATTTTTGTTTACATGCATTAACATTTTATTATTTAAATCAAAGGTTAAAACTTGGCGAAAAATGCAAAGGGGGCCAATAAACCAGTAAACATCAAACTTCTCTCCTTTGGCCCCAACTAGAGGTCCGGTGAGATGACTATACTGCACCGGCACGGAGGGGGACGCAGCTTCATTGACTTACGGCAACTGCCTTTGGGTGAATGACACGTGGCCCCAGGGGGTGGCTGGCCCACCTATCATACAGCCAAAGGCAGGTGCAGTAGAGGGCCGAGGAGTAGCATGAAATCCTATGCACCTACGCACGCTAACCAAGGGCTGAGTGGTCACTCGAATCGCAAGATCAGTTGACTAGAAGCTACGCTAGACCCATGGAGGCGATGAGCGCGAGCATCAGCCGGCTGTGCCAGATGGTCCATGACGCCGGCCTGCGG
The DNA here is from genome assembly GCF_018294505.1 of Triticum aestivum. Classification (NCBI taxonomy): domain Eukaryota; kingdom Viridiplantae; phylum Streptophyta; class Magnoliopsida; order Poales; family Poaceae; genus Triticum; species Triticum aestivum. The sequence goes on from NC_057809.1 coordinate 79,335,745, forward strand.
CCACGCACCGAGGAACATCTGCATGTAGTATTGCTTGAGGCTGCCAGGGCGAGGGGCCGCTTGGACGATAGCTTCGTCTCCTTGTTCGACGAGGTCCTCGTCGGTTTCCTCGACAGGTTCACCGTCGTCAAGAAGCTTGCGGATGACTTTGACGTAAGCCTCCAGCCGACGCGCCCAGGCTCTGCGATGCCCGCCACCCTCAACGACCACTATGGTAACAACCTCTTCGACGCACTGGTGGCCCTGCGACTGCCCGCCGTCGCGCCAGAGAATGTCCACCTTGAGGTCACGCTCGCCGCGCAGCGCCTGGCGCAGCAAGACACCATTGACAAAATCACCCACGTCTACGCGCAAATCGTCCACAAGGACTACTACATGCAAGAGGAGGACGATAGGACGCTGGCCTTCTTGGAGCGCAGGGCAACCTTGGACGGCACTGTTCAGAAGCACGTTGAGCTCGCTGCCAACGCCGCTGCACCTCACACGTCGGTTGGTGACCCGGCGCACTAGGGCATGAGGATGTCATTGAACGTTGATGGATCCATATGTATTTTTATCTTTCCGTCAAATCCATGTAGTAGTATATGATACTACAGTAATTATCTTACCTTTCGCATCAACTTCATAATTTGCATACGTACTCCATGCATGAACGGCGCCAGAACCAAACTTCTCATTACTCTAGGCAAAATCGTTATTTTCTATCTATCGGTCGCGCCATGGAGCAGAACCAAATTTTACAAGTTACGAGTTCAAAAGGAAAAGCCTGTTGTGTTCGCGTTGCACCCCCACACGGTTGGTCCGGCACGCCGCTCAAGCGGGAATGCGTGCAGTGTTGCATTTTCACTTACAAGTGAGACCGCAGTTGAGCAAACCTACTATCGGCAAACCCCCACCCCACCCACCGCGCGATGGCTGAGAAAACAGGAGGGAGAAGAGATGGCTGTAGCACAGACTCCAACAAAATTGGAGTCGAATGGGAATCGTGTGGGTGGCGTGTGCCGTACTGCTAGACATGAATGCTAGTTATGGCCCATGCCACCCCACTATATCGAGCCTATATCGAGGTACGTGGAACAAATTTCCTGCAGTCCGTGCTCAGCCCTCCTCTATCTCTCTTCTCAGCCAGCCAGCGAACGCACGGAGCCCATCGTTTGTTTTCTCACATGCGGTCCCACATGTCAATGAAAACGCAAGAGACCCACTGAACCTGCACATCTTTCACCTCGACGTGCTGGTGATGAAAAACGAATCCAATAAAGATCTTCGGTGGCCGCTTTTGGAGTTACTCAAGAGTAGTAAGATTCTATTTACAGTTTAACCCAAGATGCACATCTCGTGGCTTCAACTACCACTCTATTTTCTTTCATGACACGACCTGGATGTTGGATGTCCCACGTGTCGGCAAAAGGAGGAAGAACCTGACCAAATCTTCGGTTCTGCTCTCGGATGAGATTAGTGCACTTGTTGATACTCCTACTAGAATAGAGGCTAGACATGAGACTAGATGCGAGGAAGCAACGTCTGCTTCTTTACACTCGAAGAAGAAAGAAGCATGCAAGATCGAGCCTCCGCAGATCAACAATGAATGCATCGAGAAGGCACTAATCCAACTTACAGGAGTAGTAAAATGTATTCTTGTGGTTCTTGTTTTCTTTGGTCTTGCTTTTCTAGTCAAAATTATCGTTGGAATTCGTGCAAAATGGAGGTCCATTTGGGGTTGTGCGTTGGAGGTTGCCTTACAAGTGGGACCGCAGTTAAGGAAACTGACTATCGGCAAACCCCCACCTCGCCCACCGCGCGATGGCTGAAGTTAGAGGAAAGACGAGGTTGAAGAGATTGCTCTAGCACGGACTCCAAGAAATAATATGGTGTCAGATGGATGTCGTGGTGGTGGCGTGTGTCGTACTCCTGGACGTGAATGCTTGTTCTGGCCCATGCCACCCTACTACTCCTACTACTTACTCCTACTATATAGTACTAGTATCGAGGATTCGAGGTGCTGGTTACGTACAGCGAACACATTAACATATGGCTATAATAAAAACACCTGCCCGACGCGCGAAGCATGTGAAGCTAGTACAAATAGTGTACTACTATTGTTGACTGGCCTCATCCGATAACCTGTTGCAATGCACGTACAATTATGTATTCGGAAAATATTTTTTTGCCTCGTCGCACCACTCACTCAGAGAAGCGACTCGAAAGCCATTCATAAATTTAGTAAGTTTATCACAGGCATATCATTTTATTACATACAACAGGTCATCAACCCACATCGACAACGAGGATACATTATAAATACTAAAGTTTTCACCACACAACAAATAACAAGCCATGAAATGAACTTCAACTCAACCATTCCGCGGCGTTGGAAATGCTTGCTTTGAACCACAAGTGATTCTCTGGGATGGGCCATCCGTTGTCGATCTGGAGACCAACGCAGGACTGATCATCCAGGCTGAAGCGGCCTACTATATCAGTACCAGGGTAGGGAACCACCCAAATGTCCGAGGTATAGACACAGTTGCTTCTCATAAATGTGTCAACAACAGTTGGATCGCCTTTCACCATCATCGGATAGTTTTGTCCAAGGAAGAGCGAGTTTTCTCCAAGACTATCAATTCTGTGCCAGGGAGAAGGAGTTGGCGCTAGCACACTAGTATCCATCCCGAATACCATGCAACGGGTGTTGGAATAGGTCCGGAGAGTGCGACCATGGGAGACACCTGCTTCCTTAGCAGTGACATCATCAGTGGGCTGTATACACACAAGAAGAGGTGATCCATCGGAATTAGTTGCCAGGCGCCACAGAGTATATGGGCGCTGCTCATGATCATCACCATCGGCATCTCCCCCTTGGTTATAAATTTTTCAAGTATAGGTGGTGGGATGTTCACAGGACCTTAGAAACACAAGAAGAAGGTTAATTAGTAAAGGGAAACTTACTAACCTACATGCATGTGGATGAAACAATTATAATTGCGGTGGAAGACAAACGTACTGAAACTACGAGGATACCATGCAAAAAGAGTGCCACGAGTGGTGGCAGCAAACACAAGGCCCTCGTATTGAATTGCATCACAGTACTCATTCATGCACAGAAACTGATTTTTGAGCAATGTCCATCGAGTCAAACCACTAAGGATGGCAACAAGCTTGTCGAAGATAGCAACAACTTCATAGTTGTTGTAATTCCAAGAGCGGTTGGGAACTCAACAAATTGCTATCTTCTATAGAAGACAGTCACCATGATCGTATTTGAACGCGCGTACATTACTGGTGTGCTCAACCTCTGGGCAGTGTGCTAAGATTTTTGGAAGTGGAACCCGGTGACGAGTGTACACATTCACAAGTTCCCACTCGCAGTTGGACCCAATGTAAACAACCCAATCTCCATTTGCGCCTGCCCAAGCCTTGCCCTCAAGCGATGGCATCTTAACATCATACGTATCATTATCAAGCGGCATCAACTTGCACAGGGCGAGGCCTCTGTCGTGTCGGCGCCAGTCATTAGGGTCACGGCGAAGAAGATAGGGGAGATCAAACCACTCCTTGACTCTTGGGTTCTTTATAATGATGTTATTAGTTGAGTTGAGAATGGGCTTGAACGAACCTGCCATGCTAGCCGAGGTGATGACGTTGCACCGATCAATGAGTTCCTCCACCACGTCATCTTTCAGAACGGGGCAAGAATAACGGGGTCGTTTCCGGCCTGTTCCCTCCATGGAGAAGACGATCGAACAATGGTAGAAGAAAGGGTGAAGGGCTGAAGGAAAATAGAGGAGGGAGAGGAAGAGCGTGCAACAGCAGTTCCAAATCGAGAGGGAAAGGCGAAGAGTCAGTGGACGGTTGCGAGTTTGCCACGGTTCACGAAGAGGCGCCCCGGCCTACACGTCCGTTCAGAAATACTCCTACTACTCACCGTCGTCTCACTGATATGTTGGAACGGGACCACATGTCAACGAAACATGGTGTGTAATTTCTTGTGCAAAATGCGATCTGGCCGTGTTGGCCCGAGGTGCCGCATTAGTTATCGACCTTTATTTTTTTAATAGCGTGCCGATCAGTTTTGAAGCACGACTAACTGGTACTGTACGTGGAGAGGATGATAGCAGGGACCTGCCAAGGTCATGGTAGTATGCAAGAAAGTGCCTCCTTATTTCAAGCCAATAAAAAATGGCTCCTCCTAGTGAATTTCTGACATCTGGGTCCCATGCCATTGTCAACGTAGTCAATAAACGAGAGAATTGCACAACGAGCGGCTGACACCAGGGACCCAGCAGCTCGCCCAGTTATTTTTGTTTTGGCTTAATTTGATAAATGCCACTCCAAATCTGGTGTATCCGAGAAATGCCACTGCAATTTCCAAACTTTGAAAAATGCCATTTCATGCCATTTCTAGTGGCATTTTTCGAAGTCTAGAGTGGCGTTTTTCAAAGTTTGCAAACTGCAGTGGCGTTTTTCAAAGTTTGCAAAAATTGGAGTGGCATTTTTCAAAGTTTGGAAATTGCAGTGGCATTTTTACGAATCGCCATAATTGGAGTGGCATTTATCTAATTTGTTTTTGAGAAGGAAGCAGGGTGTCAACTGGGCTGTGCGGGACACTCTGGCCTGTCTAGACAGCCTTTTCTTTTATGTTACCACAGACCAGCCCAATAGTTTTTTTTCTTTCTGAAAATGGCTAGCCCAGTTCTTTTGTGATTTGTCAAGTAAGTCGCTTTATCAGGCCTGCTGGGCTGCAAATCTTTCAAGATGAGGAGAGCTTCATTCGGCTGGCCGAGAAAATGGCCTATCAGTAATGAGAAATGGGTTGTACATTTTCAAAACACATCAATCCGGCAATTATTTTCAAATATCTTTTTTTTATTTCGAGATTTTAAATTGCATTGATTTTTATATTGATATACATTTATTTTAAAATCAGTCTGAACGTGACTCGAAATTTCGGGAATAAAAACAGTTCAGACCGCACCGACATATGCAAAATTTCGTATAATTTTTTAACCGTGGCCACAATATGGGCTGTTATGCAAACATAAAGAATATGGGATCCAAAAAACCCGTAAGAATTAGCAAATGGGTTGTAAATTATTTGAAATAATGGCAGATGGGCTGTATGTTGTTTTCCACAGATTGGAGGCTTTCCACAGATGGCCTGTATACTGTTGGATGTCCATCCAACGGCCCTCTGCTTCTTCAATCTCTGCTCTTCCTGCTCCAGCCGCTCAAACAAGCGCCGGCGGGACTGCCTGCTCCCTCCTCCATGCGGCCGGCTGTGCTGCCGCGCAGGCATCACCGCCCCACCGGACTCCCATCGCTGGCCTAGCCATCCCTCTACTCACCCACACCTGCTGTTATTCTCCGGCGACGGCAGATGAACTAGTAAACCCTCGTACAGTCATACTCCCCTCCGCGTGGGAAACAAAATCAACGGCCGAGTCTTCCTTGCCTCCGTGTTGTTCCCTTCCTAGGCCTCGCCGTCGTCCACCGCCCTGGTGCTCTCGACGTGGCGTGGTCAACGACCGACATGCATCTGAAGTGGACTGTACGTGGAGAGGCTGACAGTTGGGTCCACGGCCGCATGCAAGGAAATGCCTCCTTATTACGTGCAAAATAATGATTTCCTCCACCTGACATCTGGGACCCACCGAAACGGCCTCTGTATTTCGCGAAAAAACGTTACCGCCGCTGACAGCTCGGACCCACCAGCTATATCTTCGCACGCAAGGAAGTGCCTCCTTATTACGCACAAAAAAATGAATACTCCCCCTGCTAGCTGGGACCCAGTATAGTGGGCCTACTAAGTTGACGGGGACGAAGGGCTTTGTCAACTTAGTCAATATGCACGATTCTAGCTCGACTGGCCATACGATGTCCATCCAACGGCCGTAGTGCTTCTTCAACCTCTGGTCTTCTTGCTCCAGCCGCCCAAAGCAGCGCTGGTCGTGCCGCCTGCTCCTGCCTCCCGTGGTCGGCTGTGCTGCCGCGGAGGCCTCACGGCCCCCATACTACTCCCACCGCTGGCCAGGCCATCCCTCCACTCCACTCACCCACACCCCCTGTTATTCTGCGGCGACGACAGCCTCACACCGCAGCGAACCAGTGAACTGTCATACTCCTCTCCGCGTGGGCATCCACTGTCGCGTCTTCCCCGGCTCCGCGTCGTCCCCTTCCTAGGCCTCGCCGTCGTCCACCGCCGTGGTGCTGTCGGTGCGGCGTGGTCAATGTGGTCAACGGCTGAATTCCATCGGAAGAATACTATACGTGGAGAGGCTGACAGCTGGGTCCACGGCAGCCGCAAGGAAGTGCCTCCTTATTACATGGAAAATAATTATTCCTCCACCTCACAGCAGGGACCCACCGGACACCCACCAGTATATCACGAAAAAACGTTTGCCCCTGACTGCTGGGACCCACCCGACGGGCCACCGTATTTCATGAAAAAAACGTTCCCCCTGCTGTCAGCTCGGACCCACCGGAAGTGCCTCCTTATTACGCACAAAAAAAATGAATACCCCCTGCTAGCTGGGACCCACCTTAGTGGCAGGCTGACTTGTGGGCCTACTAAGTTGACGGGGACGGATGGCTTTGTCAACTTAGTCAATATGCACGATTCTAGCTCCAGTGACCGTATGATGTCCATCCAACGGTCGTAGTGCTTCTTCAACCTCTCATCTTCTTGCTCCAGCCGCCCAAACCAGCGTCGATCGTGCCTCATGCTCCTGCCTCCCGTGGCCGGCTGCGATGCGGTGGAGGCCTCACCGCCCCCTACTACTCCCACCACTGGCCAGGCCATCCCTCTACTCACCCACACCCCCTGTTATTCTACGGTGATGGCAGCCTCACACCGCAGCGAACCAGTGAACCCTCGTACTCCTCTACGTGTGGGCATCCACTGTCGCGTCTTCCCGGCTCCGCGTCGTCCCCTTCCTAGGCCTCGCCATCGTCCACCGCCCTGGTGCTCTCGGCGCGACGTGGTCAACGTGGTCAAGGAACGGCTTCCATCGGACATGGACTGTACGTGGAGAGGCTGACAGCTGGGTCCACGACCACAGCAAGGAAGTGCCTCCTTATTACGTGCAAAATAATTATTCCTCCACCTGACAGCGGGGACCCACCGGACGGGCCACCAGTATTTTGTGAAAAAAATTGTTTCCCCCTGACTGCTGGGACCAACCGGATGGGCCACCGTATTTCGCGAAAAAAACGTCCCCCCGCTGTCAGCTCGGACCCACCGGACGGGCCACCGTATTTCACGAAAAAAACGTCCCCCCGCTGTTAGCTCGGACCCACCGGAAGTGCCTCCTTATTAAGCACAAAAAATGAATACTCCCCCGGCTAGCTGGGACCCACCTTGCTAGGAGGCTGACTTTTGGGCCTACTAAGTTGACGGGGACGAAGGGCTTTGTCAACTTAGTCAATATGAACGATTCTAGCTCCAGTGACCGTACGATGTCCATCCAACGGTCGTAGTGCTTCTTCAACCTCTGGTCTTCTTGCTCCAGCCGCCCAAAGCAGCGCCGGTCGTGTCGCATGCTCCTGCCTCCCGTGGCCGGCTGTGCTGCCGCAGAGGCCTCACTGCCCCCTACTATTCCCACCGCTGGCCAGGCCCTGCGGCGAAGGCAGCCTCATACCGCAGCCGAACCAGTGAACCCTCGTAGTCCTCTCCGCGCGGGCTTCCACTACCACTGTAACACCCTCGATGCGACTATAGCTCCCACGTGTCGAGGCATGACTTAGAGGCATAATCGCATTGAAGGCATATGTCGCAAGTCAGGTAATCATCACAAACATCCCATGTAATATAAATAATGAAGAGGGATAACATAGTTGGCTTACACTTGCCACGTCACATCAAAGTACATAAATAACATACATCATCCAAACACTCATGGCCCGACTACGGCGCCAAAATAGAAGAAAACCCAACATGCGACACGGTCCCGATCACCCCCAACAGGGCACCACTACTGATCATCAGGAAAAGACACATAGTATCGTTGAGAGTCCTCGTCGAACTCCCACTTGAGCTCGTACGCGTCACCTGGAGCGGAATCACCTGGACCTGCATCTGGTGTAATAGTAATCTGTGAGCCACAGGGACTCAGCAATCTCGCACCCTCGCGATCAAGACTATTTAAGCTTATAGGTAGGGGTAAGGCAAATATATGTGGAGCTGCAGCAAGCGACTAGCATGTATGGTGGCTAACTTATACGCAAAAGAGAGCGAGAAGAGGAGGCAAAGCGCGGGCAAGAATCTAGAGGAACAACCTGCGCAAGCATTACTCCAACACCGTGTCCACTTCCCGGACTCCGCCGAGAAGAGGCCATCACGGTAACACACACGGTTGATTCATTTTAATTAAATTAAGGTTCAAGTTATCTACAACCGGACGTTGACAAATTCCCATCTGCCCATAACCGCGGGCACGGCTTTCGAAAGTTCAATCCCTGTAGGGGAGTCCCAACTTAGCCCATGACAAGCTCTCACGATCAACGAAGGAATAGACCTCCACCCGAGACATTCCGATTAGACTCGGCATCCTGGTACAACAAGACATTTCGACAGGTTAAAACAAGACCAGCAACACCGCCCGAATGTGCCGACAAATCCCGATAGGAGCTGCACATATCTCGTTCTCAGGGCACACTCAGATAGGTCAAGCTACAAGTAAAACCAACCCTCGAGTTTCCCCGAGGTGGCCCCGCAGGCTGCCTGGTTCGGACCAACACTCAGAGGAGCACTGGCCTAGGGGGGGGCTAAAATAAGATGACCCTCGGGCTCCGGAAACCCAAGGGAAAAAGAGGCTAGGTGGAAAATGGTAAAACCAAGGTTGGGCATTGCTGGAAAAGCTTTAATCAAGGCGAACTATCAAGGGGTTCCCATTATAACCCAACCACGTGAGGAACGCAAAATTCGGGAACATAACACCGATATGACGGAAACTAGGGCGGCAAGAGTGGAACAAAACACTAGGTGAGAGGCCGAGCCTTCCACCCTTTACCAAGTATATAGATGCATTAAGATAACATAGCAATATAATGATATCCCAACAAGTAAATAAATGTTCCATCAAGGAACGGCCTCCAAATCTTCACCTGCAACTAGCAACGCTATAAGAGGGGCTGAGCAAAGCGGTAACATAGCCAATCAACGGTTTGCTAGGACATGGTGGGTTAGAGGTTCAACATGGCAATTGGGAGGCTGATAAGGAAAAGGTAGGCATTGTAGCATTGGCATAGCAAAAGAGCGAGCAAACTAGCATAGCAAAGATAGTAGTGATTTCAAGGGTATGATCATCTTGCCTGCAAAGCTGTCAGAGTTGACTGGATCCTCAAAAGCAAACTCAATGGGCTCCTCGTTAGCGAACTCGTCTCCCGGCTCTACCCAAACAAGACAAACAAGCAACAAGGATACCATCAACCACGTGCAAGCTCAAACAATAAGATGCAATGATGGTATGCTATGCGGGATGCGATGCGGGATGCAAAATGCAAGATATGACAGGAAATGCATGAACCTGGCCTCAACTTGGAAAACCAAGTGTACCACTAGAAAGATGAGATGGAATCGCTTGAAAACGATATAAAGAACGCCGGAATCGGAGTTACGATTTGGAAATGGCAAGCGATTCAATATTGGCACCGGTCTGCGATTTACAGCAAGTAGGCCTCTAAATGCAATGAAATGAACATGCTACAACAATCAAACATGGCAACAAAATACATGACAGGGAAGCATTCAAGATGCTTAACAAAAGACTAGCACTGAGCTACGGCCAATTCATCCATTATGAGGTTCAAACAAGCATGGCAAAAACGCAAATGCAAAATAGATTTCAGACTTAGTGAAATTAACACTTGTCTGAAATTTCAGATCATGAAGCCCTCTTCGGAGCAACAAAACAACATGCTACAGGGCCTGATCAAGACAAAGAAGAACATGGCATGGAGCTACTCAACAAGCTTAACAAAAGACCCTAAGTGACCTGGGTCCAAAAGGGATCACAAAAATACTAACAAGCACACGAACATAGCTAAAACACAATCAGTTTTCAGACTTGGTGAAAACTAAGGCATGCTGAAATTAAACTCACGAAGGCATGTAAACGAGCTCGATGCACTCACCACGGTGCAAGTCATGGCAAGGCAAACATACATACATTAAGAAGGCACAAAATTCTAGCTAGACATGGCAAGAACAATGGCATAGCATGCACGGATCAACTACAATAGCACCGGCAAACTCGCAAACAAGTTGACGATCTGCCCAGATTCACAACGAAGCAAAAGTAGAGCTCGATTGACTCAAGCTAGGGTGCTCCATAATTGCAAACAAAGGCATGGATGGATAGAGCATAACAAGATTAACAAAACTCCTTTATTGATCATCCTCAAAAGAGGCACGGATCACTAGGGAACAACATGAACATATGGCATCATGAACTAAATAATCCCAGACTTAGTGAAAACCACTAAGTCCCTGAAAACAGATTTACCGGGTGCCTCTCTTTGCAAGCTTGCACAAGTCACCACACACATCCTAAAAATGCATGGGTTGCACCTCTGGAAAGATAACAAGATGCTTAACAAAACATATGAAGGACTCACAGGCATATCATGCACACAACAATCATGGCAAAAATGACAAAAGTCTAAGATGACCTAGCAGATCTGACAATTAACTCATGAAGCCTCCTTCTAACAGCATTTCGGGCATCAAGATGAGCTCAAATGAAAATGATGCAATGGAATGAAATGATGTACTCGTCGAGACGAACATTTTGATATACTATAAGTCCAAAACAGAGCTACGGATGCGGAGATATGGCCGGTGAAATTATGCATAAAAAATTAGGGTGAGAGGGGAAAAAGTCAACCGGCTAGGGTTTCTCAGATCCAGATCTGGCCGACGTGCATTGTTCACCGGTCGGCGCGGAAGCCGAGGATGGCCGGCATCGAGGCGGAGGAAGTTGCCGGCGTGAGGGGAGGAGGAGGAGGACGGCGGGGCCGGGCACGGACGACGAGGACGGCGGCGGTGGCGCGGGGCTGGTTCAGGCGGCGGCGCGCGGTGGTCCGCGGCTGCGGTGGTGGCGGTCCGCGGCAGCGGCGGTGGCGGCCCGCGGCGGTGGCGGCCACCGGGGATGGGTACGACACTTCCTGTCATACATAATTTCAAATGGGTCCTTGCCCGAACTTGCTTGAAAACTGTTGTTGTATGAGAATTCAGCATAAGGAAGACAATCCTCCCACTTCATGCCGAAGGAGATCACACAAGCCTTATGCATATCTTCAAGAATCTGGTTGACACGCTCGACTTGACCGCTTGTTTGAGGATGGAATGCAGTGCTGAAGCGGATGTTGGTGCCCATGGCCTTCTGAAAAAGAATCCCAAAACTTGGAGGTAAAGATGCTGCCACGGTCTGAAGATGTCACTTGAGGAATACCATGCAGAGACACAATACGAGAGGTATAGAGTTCCGCCAATTGAGCTGCAGTGATCGACTCTTTGATAGGCAGAAAGTGAGCCACTTTGGTGAGCTTGTCGATGACAACAAATATAGCATCATTGCCACGCTTGGACTTTGGAAACCCAGTCACGAAGTCCATTTCAATGTGGTCAAACTTCCATTCTGGAATGGCAAGAGGTTGGAGGAGACCAGCTGGTCTTTGGTGTTCTGCCTTCACTCTTCTACAGACATCACATTCATTCACGAATTGAGCGATCTCGCGCTTCATTCGAGTCCATCAATAAGCTTGCTTGAGGTCCTGATACATCTTCGTGCTCCCAGGGTGGATGGAGAGGAGAGAATTGTGAGCCTCGTTCATGATCACTTTACGGAGGTCACCTTTGGGCACAACAATTCGATCCTCGAAGAAGAGAGTATCCTTGTCATCAAGGCGGTAGCACTTGTACTTGGACTGACTCTTGGCAATCCCAATCTTCACCTTTTTCACCATAGCATCAAGAAGCTGGGCTTGGCGAATCTGGTCTTCCAAGGTAGGAGAGACTTGAAGGTTGGCGAGGAAACCTTGAGGAACAACTTGCAGATTAAGTTTGCGGAAAGCTTCACAAAGCTCGGGTTGATAAGGCTTAAGAATTAGACTGTTGAAATACGCTTTCCTGCTCAAAGCGTCAGCAATCACATTGGCCTTGCCTGGAGTATACTCGGTAATCGGATTATACTCTTGAATCATTTCGACCCATCGAGTTTGCCTGAGGTTGAGATTAGGCTGAGTGAAGATGTACTTGAGACTCTTGTGATCAGTGAAAATGTCCACTTTTCTTCCCAATAGAAGATGTCTCCAAGTCAAAAGAGCATGCACAACTGCTGCCAACTCGAGATCATGAGTGGGGTAGTTCTTCTCATTAGGCTTCAACTGGCGAGAGGTATAAGCAACAACTTTCTTCTCTTGCATCAACACTGCGCCAAGACCTTGGAGAGAGGCATCACAAAAGACCTCATACGGCTTGGATTCATCAGGCGGAGTCAAAACTAGAGCAGTGATCAACTTCTCTTTCAAAGTGTTGAAAGCAATATCACACTCCGGAGACCAAACGTACTTGACGTGCTTCTGAAGAAGATTTGAGAGAGGCTTCGCGATCTTAGAAAAGTTTTCAACGAATCTTCGGCAATAGCTTGCGAGACCGAGGAAACTGCGGAGTTGCTTCACGTTCTGAGGAGGTTCCCAATTCACAATTGCAGACACCTTCTCAGGATTCACGGCAATGCTTAGGAGCCTTCCCCGACCTTAGGAGCCCCATTGCTTGATCGTTTTTAGAGGCCGAGTTGTGTCTAGAAAAATGTTTTGAGTCATTTAGGAATTATATATCGGAGAGTTAGGAATTCTTTTTACTTCCCAGTCTCCTCATCGCTCTGGTAAGGCATCCTGACGTAGAGTTTTGACTCTTCTCTTCTCAAATTTCACTAAAAAAAATTTAGGATCACGCGAGTATCTTGGAATCATTTCGATGGCTTATGATGAGAACATTGTCTTGGTGCCTCCTGTCAGGGGTTTAGTGGAAGTGTCCCGGGGAGTTGAGCTCTAAGGTGTTGTCATCATAATTTTATCGTTGCAATTCTGGAATACTTGAGATATGTTCGCCGACATCGAAAATCTCTTTTATGCAGTTCGTTGGTGAGATAACCTCGACGCCACCCAGTACTGGGGCGGGAGTTCGGGACTATCGCCATAACTTGTATAATGGATGCTTTTCGAAGGTTGAGGTAGATGGTTTCCGAAGGTTTCTTGGTTATGTGTTGAAGGATGGATACAGCTGGATGTAGGAATTGCTAGTTTGGGTGAGATATTATGCTTCCCCTGTATCCCCAACACCTGATTGCATAACCGGAAAGTTTTGGGAGTTTCATAGGTGGGAATTCTCGTAGCTCTAGCTCTTCTTCCACGGATATTGGTTTGAGATTGGGATTTATTACCGATTATTCGTTCTTGATCCGTACCTTGTTGATTTAATTCTTCCACCTAATTCTCCATGGCTTCGCAATTTAGGGATATGTGACCACTTCAAGAGAGATGCATTCGTTCATTTTGTTCAGATGTGAAGACTTTATGTTGCAATTTTCATTCCGTTGGTTTCAGCTTCATTTATCTGTCTATGTGCTAACGGTGGTCAACCTCTTCAGGATGGCTCCCGCTAAGAGCACCAGTCAGAACCAGAATCAAGATCCGCCACCACCTCCACCTCCTTCGGAGGCATGGCAAGCTGTGATGGCCGCAACCAATGCAAACACACAATTGATCATGCAAATCCTCCAAGAGCGCAATCAAGGCAGTCAAGGGAATCAAGGCAGCAATCAGAATCATTTTGCTACACTGAACCAGTTCCTTGCTAATGGTCCAAAGACGTTCAGCAATTGTGTTGAGGCATCCGATGCTGACGATTGGCTTGTGGATCTGGGTAAGCATTTTGAGTGCAGCAACGTCAGGCCTGAAGATTTCGTCAAGTTTGCTTCCTTCCAACTCAAAGATCAGGCTGCAGAATGGTTCCAGCAGTACAAGGATTCCAGGGGTGGACGACTGATCACATGGGATGATTTCCGTCAAGATTTCCGAGCTCATCACATCCCTCAAAGTGTGGTTGAGAGTAAGCGTCAGGAATTCCGCAATCTGAAGCAAGGCTCTTTGTCTGTCTATGACTACAACAAGTTGTTCCAGAAGCTCGTCCCTGATGAGAAGAGCATGATATACCAGTTCAGGGGTGGTCTCAGAGAAGAAATTCAGCTCGCTCTTGTTCTCTTTGAGCCATTGAGATACGATGAGTTCTACAACATGGCACTGAAGCAAGAGGCTGCTCAGTTGAGGTGTGATGCTTCCAAGAAGCGAGCCAGAGATGCTACTCCTTCTTCCTCTACTCAAGTGGCCAAGAAGCAGAAGTTTTGGCTTCCTCCTCCTCCATTTCGTCAGCCGTATCAGCAGAAGAGCAAAGGTGGCAGTGGTTCTTCCCACCCACCCAACCCTAGCTTTCAGAACAAGTCTTCTTCTCAACCTCCAAGACCGAGTGCTCCGTACCACCATCCGCTCTCAGAGGTCACGTGCAACAAGTGCCAAGAAAAGGGTCACTATGCCAACAAGTGTTTCAACCAGAGGCGTCTTCCTCCTCCTCCTCCTGTGAGATCGGCAAGTACAGCTGTGGTCAAGCATAACCCCAAGCATGCCAAGGTCAACTTGTTGAACGCAGCTCAGGCAGAGGACTCGTCAGATGTCATCATGGGTAACCTTCCTGTTAATGATATTCCTGCAAAAGTTCTTTTTGACACTGGTGCATCGCATTGTTTCATGTCAAAACCATTTTTTTACCAAGCATGAGTTCGTTTCTTCTCATTTGGGTAAACAAATGGATATCGTTTCTCCTGGCAAACGTTTGAGTGCAAGTCTGGAGGTGCCAGATGTTACTATCACATTGGGCGACTACAAGTTCCTTTCTTCCCGAATGGTTCTTGGTAACTCGGATATTGATCTTATTCTCGGGATGGATTGGCTTTCTAAGCACAAGGCTCAGCTTGATTGTGCAGCCAGGCAGATTCAATTGACTCATTCATCTGAGGATGTTATTGTCTTTGCCGCTCGGGATAATACCATCCGTATGTTTTCTCTCAATGAGAAGGGTGAACTGGATGCTATCTCGCAAACTCCAGTCATTTGCGAATATCAAGACGTCTTTTCAGAAGAGCTTCCAGGAATGCCTCCGCACCGGCCAGTTGAATTTGTCATTGATCTTGAGCCGGGTACGGAACCTGTGTGCAAACGTCCTTACAAGCTCGGACCTGAAGAGTTGAAGGAGTTGAAGAAACAACTCGATGAGCAAGAGAGAATGGGTCTCATCCGGCCTAGTTCTTCTCCGTGGGGTTGTGATGTTCTTTTTGTGAAGAAGAAGGATGGATCGGACCGACTTTGTGTTGATTACCGTCCATTGAACAAGAAGACCATCAAGAACAAATACCCACTTCCCAACATCAATGAGCTGTTCGAACAACTCAAAGGTGCTCAAGTATTCTCCAAGCTTGATCTCCGCATGGGCTATCATCAGATTCGAATTCGTGAGCAAGATATTCCCAAGACGGCTTTCAGGACAAGCTTTGGTTCATATGAATACACTGTCATGTCTTTTGGCCTCGTCAACGCTCCTCCGACGTTCTCTCGCATGATGAACTTCATCTTCAACGCCTACACCAATGACTTCGTTTTGGTCTATCTCGACGACATTCTGGTTTTCTCGAAGAACAAGGAAGATCATGCCAAACACTTGCGTTTGGTGCTTGATAAGCTCAGGGAGCATCAGTTCTACGCCAAGTTCTCCAAGTGTGAATTTTGGCTCAATGAGGTTCTTTATCTTGGGCATATCATCTCTGCTAAGGGCATTGCCGTGAATCCTGAGAAGGTGTCTGCAATTGTGAATTGGGAACTTCCTCAGAACGTGAAGCAACTTCGCAGTTTCCTCGGTCTCGCAAGCTATTGCCGAAGATTCGTTGAAAACTTTTCTAAGATCGCGAAGCCTCTCTCAAATCTTCTTCAGAAGCACGTCAAGTACGTTTGGTCTCCGGAGTGTGATATTGCTTTCAACACTTTGAAAGAGAAGTTGATCACTGCTCCAGTTTTGACTCCACCTGATGAATCCAAACCGTACGAGGTCTTTTGTGATGCCTCTCTCCAAGGTCTCGGTGCAGTGTTGATGCAAGAGAAGAAAGTTGTTGCTTATACCTCTCGCCAGTTGAAACCTAATGAGAAGAACTACCCCACTCATGCGGCTATATCTCCCACATGTCGAAGCACGACTTAGAGGCATAACCGCATTGAAAGCAATGTCGCAAGTGAGGTAATCTTCACACAACCCATGTAATACAATAGGGGAAAAGAGATACATAGTTGGCTTACAATCGCCACTTCACACAATTACATGAATAAAGCATTACATCATCCAGATACAATCAAGGTCCGACTATGGAAACAAAATAAAAGAAGAACCCCAAATGCGACACGGTCCCCGATCGACCCCAACTGGGCTCCACTACTGATCAACTAGAACGAAACAACACAACGGACAAAGTCTTCATCGAGCTCCTCCTGAGCTTGGTTGCGTCATCTGCACGGACTCATCGGCACCTGCAAGCTGGTTTTGGAAGTATCTGTGAGCCACGGGGACTCAGCAATCTCGCACCCTCGCGATCAAGACTATTTAAGCTTATGGGTAAGGTAAAGGTATGAGGTGGAGCTGCAGCAAGCGACTAGCATATATGGTGGCTAACATACGCAAATGAGAGCGAGAAGAGAAGGCAAAGCACGGTCGAACAACTATGATCAAGAAGTGATCCTAGAACAACCTACGTCAAACATAACTCCAACACCGTGTTCACTTCCCGGACTTCGCCGGAAAGAGACCATCATGGTTACACACGCGGTTGATGCATTTTAATTAAGGTCAACTTCTGGTTTTCTACAACCGGACATTAACAAATTCCCATGTGCCCATAACCGCGGGCACGGCTTTCGAAAGTTCAAATCCCTGCAGGGGTGTCCCAACTTAGCCCATGACAAGCTCTCACGGTCAACAAAGGAATAGACCTCCTCCCGAGACATTCCGATCAGACTCGGTATCCCGGTTCTACAAGACATCCTCGACAATGATAAAACAAGTCCAGCAAAGCCGCCCGATGCGCCGACATCCTGATGGGAGCTGCACATATCTCGTTCTCAGGGCAACACCGGATAGGTCAAGCTACGAGTAAACCCAGCCCTCAAGTTTCCCCGAGGTGGCCCCGCAGGCTGCCCATTTCGGACCAACACTTAGACAAGCACTGGCCTGGGGGGGGGGTTAAAATAAAGATGACCCTTGGGCTGGCCTAACCCAAGGGAAAAAGAGGCTAGGTGGCGAATGGTAAAACCAAGGTTGGGCCTTGCTGGAGGAGTTTTATTCAAAGCAAACTATCAAGGGGTTCCCATTATAACCCAACCGCGTAAGGAACGCAAAATCCGGGAACATAACACCGATATGACGGAAAATAGGGCGGCAAGAGTGGAACAAAACACCAGGCATAAGGCCGGGCCTTCCACCCTTTACCAAGTATATAGATGCATTAATTAAATAAGATATATTGTGATATCCCAACAAGTTAACATGTTCCAACAAGGAACAACATCTCCATGTTCCAACGAGGAACAAAACTTCAATCTTCACCTGCAACTAAACACGCTATAAGAGGGGCTGAGCAAAGCGGTAACATAGCCAAACAACGGTTTGCTAGGATCCAGTCAATTCTGACAGCTTTGCACTCAAGATGATCATACCCTCGAAATCACTACTATCTTCGCTATGCTAGTTTGCTTGCTCTTTTCTATGCCAACGCTACGATGCCTACCTTTTGCTTGTCAGCCTCCCAATTGCCATGTTGAACCTCTAACCCACCATGTCCTAGCAAACCATTAATTAGCTATGTTACCGCTTTGCTCATCCCCTCTTATAGCATTGCTAGTTGCAGGTGAAGATTTGGAGGCCGTTCCTTGATGGAACATTTACTTACTTGTTGGGATATCATTATATTGCTATGTTATCTTAATGCATCTATATACTTGGTAAAGGGTGGAAGGCTCGGCCTCTCGCCTAGTGTTTTGTTCCACTCTTGCCGCCCTAGTTTCCATCATATCGGTGTTATGTTCCCGGATTTTGCGTTCCTCACGCGGTTAGGTTATAATGGGAACCCCTTGATAGTTCACCTTGATTAAAGCTTTTCCAGCAATGCCCAACCTAGGTTTTACCATTTGCCACCTAGCCTCTTTTTCCCTTGGGTTTCCGGAGCCCGAGGGTCAT